>NC_134483.1:505522649-505542649 GCF_040206685.1 Ascaphus truei
CAGGGATATCCTTAAAACCTGGCCTGTTGGTGGCCCTGAATTAAATGATCTACTCTTGCTGTTCCCGCTAGTGCTGATGACTAGAGTACTTGTAAAACATACTGGACACCTAACAAGCTCCTATTGAACCCCCAAAATAACCACAACATATATATAAGCATATGAGTGTCACAGAGGAGTGCTACTGAGCATGGCAATATATATTTAAAACCAGAGGCAGAACATGAAACACAGACAGAGCTCAGTGCACATCCAGTGAAACTCATACACGGTACAGTGCCTAAATATATATGTATAAATATCTATTAAATAAAATGGTCTTTTAGTTTAACATTTTTGGCCAAACATTTCAAGGGGTCCCTAACACTAATATAAATTCTTAATTGAAGCTTACCCCCTCCCACATTTAAATGGTTAAAAGCTCACTCCATAGCATCTCCCACTCTCAGGGGAACTTGCTTGCTTGCAGTATGGTTGTGACAAATCTAATATAGAGTGCTTTTCCTGGTAATGTACAGGTTAATAAAAGCTTCAATCAGACTTAGAACTTTGCAATTAATATTGACAGATTTATTATAAATCATTCTTCCTGGTATTGCACAGGTTATTAAGAATTTATATTAGTGTTAGGGACCCCTGGAAATGTGGTCTGCCGTGCAGTGGCTCAGGGGCTTACAACAATTTTGGCCAAAAATGTTAAACTAAAAGACCATTTTATTTAATAGATATTTATACATATATGTATAAATACATATATGTATACTGTACCGTGATATTTATACATATATGCAGTGTTCGACAAACCTATACATTTGCTCGCCCCGGGCGAGTGGATTTAACCCCCGGGCGAGTAAATATTGGCCCAAGCAGCACACGTTTGGTACTAGGTGGCGAGTAGATTTTTTTGTGTGGCGAGTAGATTTTTTGGTGATTTGTCAACCACTGCATATATGTATAAATACATATATGTATACTGTACTCATACACTGTACCGTGTATGAGTTTCACTGGATGTGCACTGAGCTCTGTCTGTGTTTTATGTTCTGTCTCTGGTTTTGACTAGAGTACTTGTCAAAGGAATTCCTCTTCTGCAGAACACCTCTGTTTTTCAGCAGTTGGATGTAGAATTCAGTAGTAGAAAATCACCCTGGATAGGGGGAAAAGATGGCGGTGCACAGCGTGCCAGCAAGTGCCTCATGCGTTCCGGAAGCAGGAAGTGAAACGGAAGCTGGATAACGATTTTCGGTGCAAAAATTTAATGAACAGGAAAGACAGTGATTAAAAAGAAAATAATTATCTTGAGAAGGAACTCTGACGCGTTTCGTGCATCTACTGCACTTTGTCAAAGAGGTTGTAGAATTCAGTGCAGCTTTGATTACAGAAAAATCTGCAGTGTCTATTTTTACCGTTTTAAAGTCCAAACAGAGAAAAGCTAAAAACCCGAGACATTGGAACGATTTTGAGAAAATTGTCGGTATACCAGAACGTTTAAGGAAAATCCGGGACTGTCCCAGCTAAATGGGGATGTATGTCCCCCTAAGAATGACCCCAAGTTATTTAGTGTAGCTGTAAATAGCATGAAAGAAAAGAGCGAGGGTTTAGAAAGGGGTTTGTATCTAGCCAAATGAACAGGCAAACAGATCATCTGCGTTGATCTTTCTCCTGTGATGACATGGCTGCTTTCTATTGGTCACTGAGACCCCCTGGCGTCATATTCTCCCGGAAAAAGTATTCTTGCCCGAGAGTTTTACGAGTTTAACATGCAGATGTAGCAGATGTTATTGCACCTGTTAATGTAATGAGCTGTGTTAAACATAGGATGCCATTTAAAAGTAGTGCTATTGAAAACAGTGATTAAAAAGATAACACGTGTTATTTAACGCTTTATTTTGTGTGTGAACTCGCATTATTCCTCTCTAGTTGGAACTGTGGGACTCCTTGAGATTGGGTTAATGTGGTTTATCACAGGTTCAAACGAACGGAAAGCAATGTAGCTCCTAGAGGAAGCTGATGCGTTTGTACCATAATTACTTTGATAAATAGAACCAACATGTCTTCTTGTTTCCGAGCCTTTTCTAATGCAGACCTTTATTGGTATAGATCATGGGTGTTCAACTCCAGTCCTCAAGCGACCCCCCAACAGGTCAGGTTTTCAGGATATCCCGGCTTCAGCACAGGTGGCTCAATCAGTCCCTGCTTCAGCACGGGGGGCTCCTTGAGCTTCCTTTGCTAAAACTGAGATATCCTGGAAACCTGACCTGTTTGAGTGGCTTGAGGATTGGAGTTGAACACCCCTGCTATAGGTAATCAAGAAGAATCCTAGGGCTACTACAGGCATCAAAAAGAAAAAGTTTCGATATGCGTCACATTGAAAAAAGCAAAATAAAAGGAGCACATTTTCAGTCATCAGGGTTACAGTACTAATCAGTACAGTACTAATCACTAGAGATGGGCAAACTTTTCGAAGTTCGAATCCACTGTGAAAACTGCGTTTCTTAAATTTTTTTACTTTTTTTCGTGAAGTTCGAGTTAGAAAAAAGTCGCCTTCATATTTTTTTTGTCAAAATGTTTGATTAATGCGGAAATGTAAATAAGCCTAATTCTGCGAATATTCTACAATACAATCCTACATGTGTTTTTAAAAAAAATCAGATCTACTGTATTAGATAATACTTACTACATTTTTTTAATTCAACTCTTAAAGCTGTAGAGCAAGCAATATCCTACATGTGTTTTTTTTTCCAATAAAATCAGTTCTGTACTATGAGAAAATACATTCTTGCTTTTTTTTTTTTAAAACAACTCTGAATTACATTTTAATGTATTATAATGTAACAAGCATCTTTTGTTTATATAGCAACCATTTACACAGTCACATCCTCTTCCTCTTCTGGCCCACCCCTTTTTGAGCCCTGCTCTCTCTCTCTCTAGCAGTGCACTAGTGTATCTAGTGACTGTCTGGTAACATAATCTTCCCACTTAACTTTGCATCTCTGGTCTGCTTCAGCTGCACTGACAGCCATTTAGTGAACCCCGAGCCGAATCTTCGCCGATCGATCACAGAAAAATGGATCGATCAACAACTTAGCTTAGCTAAACTCGGTCGTCACTACTAATCACCAAAAATACTGTGGAACCATGAGGTTCCGTGGAGCAGTCCAAGGGGTTCCACCTGGACACGGGCCACCCACACTCATTATGCGGCCCGCGACGGCTTTCCTGGCTCTCACCATCACGCTCCCCCTCCCCCCCCACAAGCCTGCTCTCAGGACTGCAGGAGCACGCTCTAGCATTGTGGCACTTCCGGTGCCTGCTGCTAGCTAGAGCGAGCACGTGCGTGCAGTCCTGCCTGCTCTGCTGCCAGCTCGCCGCCGCCTCATGCCACCAGCTTGTGCCTCCGGCCGCCAGCTCGCTGCTGCCTGCTGCCGCCACCACCTGCCCGGCTCCGCCTCCTCTGCCAGCAACCGCACGATACCAGCCTCTCCTCCTGTCTGAGGTAGGCATATGGGGGGCGGGTGGGGGTGGGGAGGGAGATGTGAGATCCAGGGTGGCGGAGGGTGATGTGAGATGCAGGGGGGTGGGTATATGAGGATGATGATGATGATGATGATGAGGGTTGCTGGGGGAGATATGTATTGGGGGGTGGGTCTATTTTTAAATGTATTGGGGTGGTGAGGGTCTTTTCTTTTTAAAATGTATTGAGGTGGTGGGGGTCTTTTAAAAATGTTTTGGGGTGGCGGGGGTCTTTTTAATATGTATTTGTGGGGGCGGTCTATTTTTATTATGTACAGTGGTGGCCGCCCTGAATCTAAAGCGGCCGCCACCGCGGGTAATTTAAAACCGCGTGCAGGTGCGTTTTTTTCTCGATCCGTGCCGCGCGGCCGCGCGTCACTGGTGCCTCCGTCGGTGAGCCGATCACGCGTGCCACTGTTCCGCCAGCATCCCGAAGGCATCCGTGACGCGTTGGGTGCTGGGGATCCCGCCTGTATGTGTGGGGGATCAGGGGAAGCAGAGGCGGAGCAGCCAGGGTGTCACGACCGGAGGAAGGGAAGATGCGGCTGGTGCGCGGCCAAGTTCGGCGCCAGCCGAAAAAAGCCCCGGAAAATTACAGGTATTTGTTAGATTAAAGCTGGCCGCAGCAGTATTGCAAGGTGGGGTTATATGTATTTAGGGGGGGTTTCTTTGGTATGTATTTTGTGGGGGGATTGAGTGAGAGTTGGGCAATTGACGGAGGGTAGAGGTGAGTGCGAGGAGAGAGGGGGGGAGTGAGTGAGAGGAAAAGTGGGAGTAAGAGTGAGACGCAGGGGAGAAATACATGCAAGGGGGGAGAGTGAGTGAGATGGAGGGGGAGAAATACATGGGTAGAGGGTGGGAAATAAGGGGGGCTCGCGAGGTGTGAAATTTTGTGATTTATCCCGTCGAACCTATTATGTATCAGTCAGATAGGGGTTCCCTGAGATGTTTCGAAATATTTCAAGGGTTCCTCCAAACAAAAAAGGTTGGGAATCACTGGATTAGTAGAAAGGCATATTGGAGGAAGCAGGAGCTGTAGCATTCTGTCATTGCTCAAACAGTCATTGGATAGATGGACTCTGCTGGCACCTTGTATATTTATGGACATTTTAAGGTGCAGTATGACTCCCTCTTTTTTCTTTGTTAGTGTGGAACAGACTATGCTCATTCTGGCAGCAAAGAGGAAAGAGGGATGTAATAGGAATACTTGAAGGCTATTCAAAATAAGGGGTTCTACAATCAAGTTTCTTAAGAGGAACATTTTTGTTCTAAGGGTCATATTTAGTAAGTAAAACACCCTATGGAACAATCATTTGAATGGACATTAAATGATGTCCATGGACATGCATTATGGTTTAGCACTATTTAGTAAGTCCGGACTTATCACAACACAATGCACAATACATATACTATATGTAACGGGTATTCCCTGTGAATACAGACGCTACTACCTGCTTTGTAACCTGTGTGGCTCTCAGGAGCCTAAGCTTCCGCTTGGGGAGCCTGGGGTACATACATATAATACGATCTCGTGATGCAACGCCTCCACCTGGGAGGGATCCCAATGGAGTGGGAGGAGGCCCTCTCAGGAAACAATCACATTAAGCAAACAGGTGTAAAACAGAACTGGCTTTACTGCATAGCATGTACTTTTCATAAATCAACAGGTGTCCCTCTCTAGAGGAGACACTGACTACTGCGTCTCGCAGGATGCTCCCACCTACACCGGGTGATCCCACCCCGTGTCCAATAACCCCACACAATATGTCCCACACCCTTAAAGGGCGCGGATATGTGTGACTCCGCAGCCACTAGTCCCGTAACAATAATATATGTAGGATCGTTGGTGCACTTGTTGATGGTTACCTGCCGAGCACTCCAGTGCCCGGGCCTGCCAAGGAGCTTCACAAAGGATCCGAAGGCTGACGAATCCAGGAACTACCGTCCGGGGCAATCCCACCCGGATGGCTACTGCAGCGGTAGCGGAGGTCTGAGCCCAAACCTCTGGATGGACGTGCAGTGTCCGCTGTGTCCCTAACTGACTCTGTGTAGTAAGGGGCAGGGTCCCTAACCTGGGGCCTGTCCCTACAACACTCAACTACTGGTGACTCAGGGCTATCTGGGGCCTAGGGGGCTGCTGGCCTAGTGCAGGGAGTCACTGACTCCTGCACCCTACCTAGCTGCTCCTGGCGCCAACTGACTAGTGTGCTCCAAGCCAGCGAAATGTATCTATCCCTGAGCAGGGAGATACTACAGCCCTATTGGCTCCCTGGCATCACGTGAGGCACTCCTGAGGCTCATGGGACTTGTAGTCCCTTCCAAGAGCCTGTCCCTGGTAGGCTAGTGTCTCGCGCGCGTCTCCTGCGCATGCGCGAGCTGCCTGTATGCCTCCTGTTGTCTGGGTCTTACCGCACATGCGCGAGGCAATGCGCAATGGCGGCGCCCTGCTTCGGGAACCGCCGGGAGCCTCGCAACGCGGTCTCGTCCCCGGCAACCGCCCGCACGCATCCCCAGCAACCGGCCGCAGTGAGTGCTCGGAGGGGGGGGTCCGCAACGGAAGGGGAACCGGGTTACATCTATATACTACAATACAGACTTTTATGATTCTATGATTTCAATGCTAATCTACTGTCTTTTGTGAGAATCGAGGAGAGAAAGAAAAACAATGATACAGTACTGTTGAGTGTTGTAGTTGAAAGTTAAAAAAAATGGATGTACAGTAAGTGAATACATTCACTTGTGTGAGTTCTTTCCAAAATGATCCCTTTTACCTTATACTTTTCCCTTTCGCTGTAATTGTCAGTAGTCACACCACATGAGCTAAAGGCAGCTCTGCTTTATCTGGGATTGGCAGATTAATCTTTTACTGCGACTGTACAAAGAATAGTGCTCCCCTTCTGATAGATACTGTAGCAAGACCAACCAGTGAGTATCACGTATCATGTATTACATACAAACCTCCTCACATCCGTTAGATAGGGTCACCACAGGACAACGCCTATCTCAGCCACGCGGGTAATACAATGAAAATCAATACTAGTACTTTAAGAAAGGCCTTGGACAAAATGTAAAAACCTTTTTAGGGACTTCCATTTATATCATTATTTATTTCTGTGGGCTGTAAATTGCTTGCACACTTTTCAGATAGTCTTTGCAATCACTTACAACCGTGAAATTGAAAAAGGTCAAGTTTGCCATAGATGTATTTATGTGAATGGTGCCTTGTGTTGCAGTGACTCAGAAGTATGTACTGTATTACATGCTAAAAGTGTCGTGGAATCTTTTGCCATCTCTCTTTCCTGAAAAAGCATACATTACGTAGTAAAAAAAATAACTTCCGCATAATAGTTTTATTGAAATGATTTCTCTTTTTCTATGATCGATGGATTTGTATACCAGGGGTGCGCAAACTGGGGAGTGCAAGATTTTCCAGGGGGGGAGGCGGCGGATATAGAGGCCCCGCGCTCTTCCCCAAGACATCTTCATTAAATGCCGGGGGATAGCGCAAGGCCTCTGCAACTTCCCTTACCTTTGGCGATGCGTCGACATGCCGCGGGGTCGCGTGACATCACATTGCCATGGCAACGGGATGTCACATGACCCCGCGGCATCATTTGACGCCAGAGACAAGATAAGGAGGGGGCGCGAGCAGGGGGGTGGGGGGGTAGAGTAGGCTGGGGGGCGCAGACTGAAAAGTTTATTCCTCCCTGTTCTAGACCATAAACAGATATATCAGGCCAATGCACTTGTTGAAACGCGCCAGCGGGTGCAATAGTGCGTTACTCCTGCCCCTTTTTACGCTCGGCTAATTCACATGGAATGGTGTCTGCTCCCGCTAGTGGGGGTGTGTCCTGCTACAAAGAGCAAACTGGATCATTGCCGCTTGCTACATCTGTATACAGCTATTTATTATTATCTGAATATTGGTACTGTTCAATGCAGACCTTAGAATTTACTGTTGTAATCTTGAAACTTGTTGTTTTTAATTGCCGTATACAATTGCTCTTTAAACTGCTGCTATTGAATTACACTTGAGAAAAAATTGGATGAAAGCCACTTAAATGATTATTTTTATAGTTGTAAGATAAAAAATAAAATATATCTCTTAGAATCCACAGTGTATAATACTCGTCAGTATGAGTTTGAAAAACAAACAGCTGTTACTAAAAAAAATTGTTGTTCTGTTTAAGCTAAGGAGGCAGGACAAGCAATAACGCGTTACAGTGTCATTCAGAAACATAATGAAATAAGCATTCATTAAAATGCATCAGCACCCCTAAAGTTCTCAACTGTATATTTCTTATTGGGAATCCAAAGCAACCATTTAAAATTACTCATATGCTTTAATCATTTGAATTTCAGAATTTTATCAGTAGATATTTTCTTTATCAAATGCAAATGTTTTAGTTTGGTATGAGAAAACATTTCAAACGGTGGCATAGGAAGTGATTTATACGTTGAATTGCAGTACATAAAGTTTAAAATGGTTGAATGGCCATCATGGTCTGTTTATATACCACGCCAGATCAATAAAGTGCTTTTTTTTTTGTTCCATTTCCCTGGCAATCCCATTATATAGAGAACCCTAAAATAGGGGATAATATGTTCATCCTACTTCGAAGTTAATGATAAACCTGGATAAAAACATGACGAAAGTAGTTTTCCTTTCAACAAAAGTACAGTAATTGTTTTTGCTCATAAAAATGAACTTATTTACCAAATAACCGATGGTCCTATGAAGCTGTTACAGGACGGTGTATACAGTAGAATTGCAACTATACGTCAGATACTTTGCAGATTATTATTATTATAATTTATTTATAACTCCAACATATTCCGTAGCGCAGTATAATAGGGTTGGAGGACGAAAACAATAAAACAAATATCAACATACATTGTTACAGCAGGTAAGGAGGGTCCTGCCCCAAGGAGCTTGCACTCTATATGAAAGGGCAACTGGAAACATACGGTATAGGCGGATAAGAAAGTTGATGTGTGTCGGATAGCTGCTTGTTAGTCTAGTTGGCGTTGGGGAAGAAGTAAGAGCGGTTCTGTGGAGGTAGAGCAGGGTAATGTAGAATGATCGAAATGCTTCAGTAAAATATTTCAGATGTATAATGACGACCAAAAACAGAGCAGCTGTAATATGAGTGAACGGCAGGAATTGGCTGACACCCTATGGCTGCAGCCTTTCCTGCGACTCTGGTGTTATCTCCAATAGAAACTTAGGAAAAGTGAAGTAAGCTTCACAGCAAACAGACACCAACAGCAGAGATGCAGAAGGGAGGTACTGGCAATCTTCAGGTCTTTGAAGTTGTGTCTATCTTTCCTGATTATGTTAATCCTGTCCATGCTGGCTTAGTGGACAGGAGCAGTGAAGGGGAAGCATACTGTTTTGGGGCTGCCTTTGCTATGACTCAGGTATAATCTCCAACAGTGGCACTACTATGTTACTCTTTGATAGAGATGTGCAAAGCTTTTGCTTGAGTACGCGGACCATGTGAAAAAGAGGTAGTCGGAACTAAATCGTAGCGCGGTCAAAATTTGGCAAGCATTTCAATAAATGATGCTACCCCCCCATCTAGAAAGCAAGATCCCATGGGGGAACATTGGGCAGTGCACTATGTGTCGGAAACCGGAAGAAAAAAGACGGAGGCTGGATCGCTTCAACGGATGGAAAAAAATCTTTATTGGATCCTCTGCAACATAGTATCACATGTGATTGTGAAAGGAACTTCTGACGCGTTTCGCACATGCATGCTCTTTGTCAAAGTGAAATGTGTCAGAGGTTCATCTCACAGTCTGTGTGATACTATTTTGCGGAGGATCCAATAAAGATGTTTTCCATCCGTTGAAGCGATCCAGCGTCCATCATTTTTCTTCCGGTTTCCGACAAGCATTGCATTGCCCAATGTTTTTCCCATGGGATCTTACTTCCGCGATTTCGACTGAGCAGTGAGCACGCGAACTTCAGGCTACCATTCATCCAGTCATGAGTACCTTATTGCTAAAGACTATTGTTTAGGTTCAATACCATGGTCGCATGCCTGTGGAATATGTGCACAAGGCAAACAAGACATGCAAAAGCACAATATTACTCTGACAATCTTCACCAGAATACATCAAACCCTGGTAACTTCTGGAAGGTTATCCACAATATATACTGGCACGTTATGTAACAGTAACGTTCTTGAACACAATGGTTAATGAGATGGCACACGTTATTTTGTGCATTACTTCATGTTTACGAGGGTTACAATGTCTGCTACGTCTGTAGGATTAAAAAAGTATGCTATACAGGAGGGGCGCTCAACTCCAATCCTCAAGCCCCCCCCCCCCCAACAGGTCAGGTTTTCTGGATATCCCTGCTTCAACACAAGCGGCTCAATCAATCAGTCCCAGCTTCAGCACAGCTGGCTCAGTCAGAGATAGTTTTCGAATGAGCCTCTGATTGAGCCACATGTGTGGAATCTGGGATATTCCAAAAACCTGACCTGTATGGGGGGGGGGGGGGCGGGGCAGGTTGAGGACTGCAGTTGAGCAGCCCTGCTATACGGTATATACAGTACCAATTTGTTATTTACAGCCCTCTGTAGTTTAATTGGGGGGGGGGGGGGAGATGCGTATTGTAAGGTTTTGGCATACGTTTGGTAAATAAGTATACATTCTGTGGCAAAAGTAAGGATTGCTACAATATCTATAAACAAAGAGCTGTCACATAATCATATTTCACTGGATATTTGCCATGCTCTTAACATGAATTTATTGCAATCCTTCGCGTTTATGCGACAGTCAACTCCTTGACAAACAGGAGATATGGAGCCCATTAATAGCATTCCAGGAAAATAACACGGAATGTGGCAGTACATTAGCACTTATAAAGAATTCATACACTAGGTAATTAATCATTCCCTGAGTGTGCTCATGAACTAAAACACAAACCTTAGAAGGTGCAATTGATTTTTCCACCTTTCTCCTGGTATTTCTTACTTTCCTTTGAATTAACTGTTGTACAAGAAATAATGTAAAGATACATCTATTTTTATTAGGTCATTTATGGAACCAGGTTGAAAGGAGGAGGTAAAACCTTCGCCTGCTCCCAGGGTAAAGCTGCAAAGTGTTTTTCAGAAACTCTGGGAAGGAGGGTCACTTTCTCGGGAGTGAATTAACTCAGCATGGCCGTTTAGCATGGGGCTGAAATCAAAGGAGAAGGAGCGGCTCAATGAGTAAAAGACACTGACTGGCACTGATTTTGAAGCAGGGGAGCCTGGTTCAATTCCTGGTGTCAGCTCCTTGTGACCTTGGGCAAGTCACTTTATCTCCCTGTGCCTCAGGCACCAAAAACATAGATTGTGAGCTCCACGGGGCAGGGATCTGTGCCTGCAAAATGTCTCTGTAAAGCGCTACATATAACTAGCAGCGCTATACAAAAACATGCTATTATTATTATAAGGGGAATGCGAGTCCACAAAGGATAAGTAATGCATAGAACAGCGGTGAAAACGTGGTGATAGGGTACGGAATATACCGCAAAATGTACAGCAGTAGTTTACAGGCTTAGAAAATATTGATAAAAGCCTCAAATCCAGTGAAATTACCGGGGCCCGGCAGTCCGGAAGGGGGCCTGGTGCCCGACTATGTTACATACTATGTCACTCCTTGCTGCCGCCCTCCTTCTCATTCTGAACCGCAGCGTCAAATGACGCCGTGGACGTCACCAACGCGACATCACGCAGCGTCCTGTTGCCATGGCATTGCGATGTCTCCGCGTCAAATGATGATGCCATGGCAACACAACGCCGTGCAACGTCACGCTGGTGACGTCGCAACGTCATTTGATGCTGCTGTTCAGAAGGAGAAGGAAGTAGGTAGCAAGGAGGCGTCTGCCACAGCTAAGTGCGGGAGTGAAGAGAGTTGCTGGGGGCCCCCCAAACAATTACATTATTTCATCATGAAAAATGTTCTCATTATGATCTCCGTTCATAGATCATTTAGTCAATGTCAGTGACAATAGATCATTTAGTCATAGATTATAGGCAAATGTCCTTACAATGCCTTCAAATATACGCGCGCGGTCCCGTCTGCGCCGATTGCGGCCCGGGAGGATTAACACTGTGGAGTGGGGAAGGGCCACTGAAAGGAAAGGACCCCCACATCGCCGACATGGCTGCCAGCTCCTCCAGTGCCGAGGTTTCAGGTAGATTCGACCATAGTGCTGAAAACAGTAAGAGCTGCTACATCTGTATGTCACATGCATTAGTTCATTTAATTTATATTTCAGGCTTGAAATAATGCTCTAATTATTAATGTCTAATGCATGCTATTTTGGCAGTTTTACAGTCATTCTAACATAAAAATGCCATGCATGTGGCCAGCTCTGATAAACCACTTATGTTATTAGCTGTGTAAGATATCAGTGGTACTGCTGTTTATCACCTGTATTATCATTGTCTAGAAAAGAGGACCCGATGTAGTTAATTGGCCAGTATGAATAGATCAAATTGCACCATGTGATATCTCTTCCTAGATTTCTCCTGTATAATTGAAACTGAGTGATGGAATAGTTCAGAAATTCAGTAAAAATCTTCTGACAATATTACAGGACCTATTCATTATATAGTGATAAGGGCAGTTCCGCTCGACAATAGCCCTTTTAGTACAGATTTGCTTCTTGCCGCACTCACCATGCTCTTATCACGGGTCCGAACGGTGTGAAAATGACTTTTAATAATGTGATTTGCTTCCGGCTGTGCAATATGCAAACGTTGTATACGATATTATGACAATTGGAAGGATATCACCTGTATTTGTCATGTGGGAAAGTAGTGACTCCAGTCCGGGCGTCCAGTCAGCTTTGCTGCAGCAGGCTGATTAATCAGTCTCTGGCTTTAAATGTCAAACACCCCCTAGCCTCCTCCGCTTACTGCAAAATCACAATACACCACCCACCCTTCTTCCTCTTAAATTCTCTTCTAACTAGTATATGCCCTCCCTACACATTCTATGATTGGTAAGAAAAGCCAAAATTTCTAATTCAAATAAATCATTAACTAAGTAATTTTCTCTCCTACGTGTGTACAGTATACACACACACACACACACACACACACACACACACACACACACACACACACACACACACACACACACACACACACACACACACACACACACACACACACACACACACACACACACACACACACAACGTTACATTTCTTACTATGGGGCTCTACAAATTCAGCGCACAAGAGGACAGGGTTTTCAGACCCTCCCACACCAGGCAACTGGAAAATTGTAGTTCCTCAATTAATCCTGATAGGGATATTTCAAGCATGTGAGCTGCATAGATGGAGGCGCAAATAATTTATTAAATGCAAAGGTCATTTTATCAAGATATTTGGGGATTTACTGAGTATGTGCAGATGTGGCAGACAACATTGCACCTGCTAATACAATGCACTGCGCTGCTGTTGGCGCGTTACTTCACAGTGGTGCTATTGAAAAAAAAGGGGATAACATGTTATTGAATGTATTATTTTGTGTGTTAACGGGGGTAATAACCTGCAACTTCTGTATATACGTGTATGCATGCAAGAAGTTGTGATACATTCTCAATAACTTGCAGGTCATTTCTGAAACCAGTCATCAATCTTCAAACTGCTGCAATTATCAGAAGGTCTTATAAACTATCAGAAATGGTACAGTACAATAGGTGCACCTTAACAGGACAGGAAAAACAAGGTACCGTACCTGCTAAATAGGTACATTTGGAGGGTATAGGATTGAAGGGCAACACAAACCAAACCAAAGCAACTTGGGAACCCTGCAATATTTTACAACAGTTTGGAAGATGATGGACTTTATTATGCAAGGGTTGAATTTTATTTTTCTATACTTGTTAGTGTTATAAAATATGTCAGACACAAGGAATATTTAATCATATAGATATAGATGGAGCCGGACTAACTTTCCCTTCAGCTGTCAGTTGCTGCCAGGGAAAATGACCACTGCAACAAAGCAACCTCTGGGAGAAACCTCCCACTGGAGCTTTTCCCCACAGCCCTGGGGAAATTAGGTCTGGCCACATACAGTATATAATATACAAATGCAGCAGGTATACGCAGCCTGCACATATACTTATATGTAGTAACGGCACTATCGGAATCAAGAACTCACTAAGGAGGTCATGCACTAAGCAGTGATAAGTGCTTTTAAGTGAGATAAAAAGCCATTATAGCGTGATACTGCCTGCCGTGAGATTCACAAAGCAGTGATAAGTCTTTTAAGTGAGATAAATGCCTTTATAGCGCGATACTGCATTCTGTGAGATTCACAAAGCAGTGATAAGTGCATTTAAGTAGCCATTATAGCACGATACTGCACTGTTATCACTGCTTTGTGAATCTCACAGCAGGCAGTATCACACTATAAAGCAGTTATCTCACTTAAAAGCACTTATCACAGCTTTGTGCATAGCACTCAAAAAACCCACTTATCACTGCTTAGTGCATAACCCCCTAAATATGCTCTTCTCCCATGCTAAGGTAATCAACAAACACTTTCTATTTTCTTTTTCACAGACCCACATTATATGTCATTTTGTCAGCGCCAATGTTCCAGCTTTAGAGAAATATGCCTGGATATATATTATTATGGAGAAAAACTTTACATGTCCATTTTGCAAAGGCACTCTACTGTACATCTAAGGCTGCGCCTCGCTAGCGCTGACCGTGCTCATGTTTGAGAGCGGTGACATCACTAGCTCTCTAAGCATGAGCGCCGGGTGTCCTGGCTATTTTGGGAGCGCGCGCAGGGGGGTGTTGTGGGCAAGTTGAGCGCGCTCGAAAGTTAATTTTTTTGTTTACCCAAGCTCCAAGCGTGGGTGAGCACCGCGTGAATGGGGACTTACATATATAGATATATGTAAGTTAAAACAGCAAGCGCTGCCCGCTCAGCGATAGCGGGGACGCGGCTTAAGAAATTGCTGATCAGCCTCCACTTCTGCATTCAAAGTTTCTCTGTTTGCAAAAGTTATGTTCATCAACGGTCTAACACTCAGACTCCCACGAGCTGCACACAGTCAGATGGTCTGAATAATAATCCTGATGCCATGAGAAATCAGACAAAAAAGAGTGATAAGCAGGTACAGGACCATATAATACTCCTACCAAAAACTGCATGTTCAGGAGTTCAGCACATTTTACTAGATTCATGATGCATCTGTTGGCGATCTTTGTTATTCATCTGCAGGAACGGCTTGCTGTGCATTTAGCACCTTATCCTGAGACACTGCTCCGTGCAATCAGAATGTTTACTGTACAGTACGTGGATCTGATCAATTGTCATTGGTCACAGGCTACAGAATTACTGTTGTCTAATTATAAAGCTAGACTTGAGGAACCTAATTTCTTAATCATTTTATTTTGCTCCTAGGGGTTAAACTATACAGTCTTCACATTAAGAAATTGAGTGTTAGCCATCATTATTTATCAAATTGGTAAATGTATTGTAGTCTCATTAGAATACATTACTAACACAAGAGTGTGTATCTGAATTTCTCTGCAGTGGAGAAATATAAATTCAATGGGATTCATTGACTGGCAAACCTTTCAGTTTCTCTGTGTCTGTTCAAACAGCATTCAAATGTTGATAAATACTCACCCACTCCCCGTATTAGGTTAGTAATGTTTTACTAAATTAAACAGTATGATTTTACTTCTAACAATGATGCATGTGTTGCTTTTGCACCATATGTGAATACTGATAATTACAAGAATGATTCATTCTTACAGTATGTCAGTATTAAAATACATAAAGCTGCTAATCCATTTTAAGACTTGTGGTTCATGTAGAGCAGTGATTCCCAACAGAGGGTTAGGGAACCCCTAGGTTTGCGAAGAGCCTACAAGGGGTTTGCTTCCAAAATAAATAATAGCGGATCTCCAGCAATATAGTGTGTTCTTGAGCCCATGTGGGTACTGTGCACTTAGTATGACAACAAACTGCTCCTCAGTGTGGGTGGTACAGTATACTGTAGCTGTCAATTACAGCACGAGCTTACAAAGTTGCTCTCCACAATGCTTTGTAACACAACTGCTTTGCATTGTGGGGCATGACTTTGGAAGCTCCCTCAGCTTTACCACCCATTCTGTCTGCACACACTGACAGGGCCTTAAGTATGTGTGTGTGTCCCCGTCCCTCCCCCCCCCCCCCCCGAGCTCAGGATACTGGGATTGGTCAGTTTTGTTAGCAACAGTCTAATGAGTAGGCAATAAGATTTATTAGAGATTCATGGACGAAATATTTTTAGCAGGGGGTCCACAACGTAAATAAAGGTCTGGTACCTCTGATGTAGAGCATCAGTTACATTTATTGTACAGTATATGATAAGAACTACAAGTACTGTATGTTCACATTTTTTATACTTTCCCCACATGTAAGACAACATTCTTAAAACTCTTTTCAACTAATTGTTTGATATATTTAAAATAAGTAAAATAAACGTAATTTTTCTTCAGATCTCAAAGAGTAACTTAATGGGGATGATTTATTACGGCAAATATGGATCAAAATGTATGCAAATGCGTTATTTTCACTGTCTCGTTGCGTCAATGTATCAAGGTATTTGATTTAAGTTTTGTGACAAGTGCACCATCTTGTGATTTGGGGACTGTCAATAGAAGGAATTAGGGAGGAGTTACAAGGTGCAAAGAATATACAGTATTTAGATGCATCTCAATCTGAGTCTTTGTACGTCACTTTTTATCTTTTGTACTTAAATCAAAATAAACCGTCAGCTCTGAGGTGGTGTAACTTTTATGCCCCACAATTTGGATCAAATGTGTAATAAATTCCACATTTTATCTGCCCTTACTGTAAAGGACCCTTTCCTTTGTTGCTGGTGAAATCTCATTTCCTCCAACCTTAAGGTAGGACCCTGTGTCCTTTGTACTGCCCTTGGGTTGAATAATTCTTTAGAAAGCAACTTGTTCTGTCTCTGAATATATTTGCATATAGTTATCATATTCCCTCTTAGACACCTCTTTTCTAATGTAAACAAATCTAATTTAGATCGACTCTCCTCATAAATTAGATTATCTATCCCCTTTATTAATTTGGTGGCTCTTCTCTCGGCACTTTCTCTAGTTCCATAATGTCTTTTCTAAGGAGTGGTTCCCAAAATTGTACTCCATATTCCACGTGTGGTCTTACTAATGCTTTATGAAGGGGCATCATTTTGTTTACTTCACTTCCATCCATATCACGTTTAATGCAAGATAAGATCTTGTTTGCCTTTGGAGCTACTGCATGATTTTGGGCACTGTTGCTAAGCCTGCTGTCTACAAGCGCTCCTAAATCCTTCTCCATCAAGATTTCTCCAAATTTATCCCCATTTAATTTGGAAGTCGCCTGTTTTATTCTTGTTTCCCAAATGCATAACCTTACATTTATCTGTATTAAACCTCATCTGCCATTTACCTGCCCACGTTTCCAGTCTTTCCAAGTCCTTCTGGAGAGGAATTACACCCTGCTCTGATTCTACTACCTTACACAATTTAGTGTTATCAGCAAAGATGGAGACTTTGCTCGCAAGGTCATTAATAGACAAGTTAAAAAGCAGGGGTTCCATTACCAATCCCTTAGGTACTCCACTCACAACTTTAGCCCGACCTGAAAAAGTTCCATTTATGACAACTCTCTGTCTATATTTAACCAGCTATGAATCCAGGTGCACATATTTGTACCAAGTCCAATTTGCTTTATTTTGTACACTAACCTCGTGTGGAACCGTATTAAAAGCATTTGCAGTGAATATTTTTTTCTTTTTGAACATATAGTAGATTATCCTTTAATTTTATTTTCAGTTGGATAGCATTTCACATTGACAAGGAGCGATCCTTAGACAAATTGTAACTTTTAAATCTTTTATTATTTAAAAAAATAACTCAATCTATGTTACTGTAAATGGGCAAGCAACAAATAAAAATTATTAATAATAAAAAATGGTATAAGTGTTTGCTCAATAGGAAGATGTTTTTTTTTCTTCGAGTAAACCATTTAAATTTCTATTCTCAGAAAATCCTTTTCTATTTTCTCTTGATTGCACAGTGTGAAGCTGCTGCGGTTAAGTGAATTTGTTGACTCTAGACTTCTTTAATTAGGATTGGTTGTACAAACAACCTACAGTAGTAAAGCTCTCTGAAGCTTTAACTAAATTCCTGTTGAAGAAGAATTTAGAAGTTAAGCTTAAGACTGGGATAGGAAACTATTGCCTGACACCAATAACTACTTCACATCCATATAATAATTAGTCATGGCCATAAATCAGACTAGCCATTTTATTCTAGATGTAACCTTCAGTCCAGGTATTCAGACTGCCAGATTAAACTGCCAAGGCTAACTGAATCTTATGTCAGATAAGGTCTTGCTATCCTGCACTCTAGACCTGAGGAGAACACCCTGTGACCGACAGCTGTTTTTTTGTAATCGGCAAATGTATGTGGGGAGTAGAGATGTGCAAAATGTTTGCTTGCGTTTGTAATCCAGATGGAACGTCAGGAAGTGTGAATATGTTTCCAAACCAATTTTGTAGGAGTCATGTGGCTAGGATTAGAGGACTATTAAAGGAGAAATCCAAGCGGCCTTCTTTTTGTGCCTTTTTTAAAACATATTTTTGAAGCAGCGGGTCTCCGGAGCTGCACTCCCTTAATTTCAGCTCTGGGGACCACCGACTTCCCGAGAGTACCTTCAAAGGGGGTGCCGGTATCTCTGAAAAGTTTAAAATTCCTGGGTCATGTGGAACAATAGGTAGCCGCACCGGATGACGTCAAGGCTTCCTATTGGCCCGCAGGATGCGGGAGCTTTGAAAATCCGTTATTTTATGAACCCAGCGAGCGATCTGGAATGGCTACCGGCACCCTCTATGGAGGTAAGTATCTCGAGAAGCAGGCGGTCCCCGGAGCCTAAATTAATGTGCTTCACATCTGGAGGCCTCCTGCTTCAATCAAAATTGGGGTAAAAAACAAAAAAAGGTCATTTGGATTGCTGCATTAAGAAACAGTCCTCCCGTGAGCGACTGTGCTTGTAATAATTAGTTTATGTCTCCTGTTTCAATATAATAAACCCCACATGTTTGTGTAATGCGAACCTAGTGTCCAGCCTTTCACTGCCCTGCCACAGACACACTTAGGGGTAAAATCAATATTGTAGGAACAGTATCATCATTGATCATTTGAAGTGTTGCAGTTTGTATTAATGCAACACCACCAGATTTACTATGAATTCCGATAAACAAACTCTCTTTATAGAACTCATTAACATATACAGCATCATTTTATTGAGCTATGTTTTATTTATTTAATTATTTTATGTTTTATAATAGATTACTTACCAATTGCCGTACCTGAATGTTGTTACATAGCATCATAAAAAAATTGAAAATCAATACAAAAACATCTCCAGCTTTAGCAGTATTGCTGTCTAGCAAAGTATATTCATTTATGTAATAATTACACTTACTATACTGAGGTAGTTAAAAAAAAAAAAAGAATAGAATGTTCTTGTGTGCCAGGTGTATGTCCATAAGATAGAAAATCAGAGACAAATGTAGTAGGATCACACACTCATGGCCCATGCACTATATACACTGACTAATTAGCAAGCTGTTTCAGTCGATATTAATTATATGAGCTCTTGCAGTTATGTGCAGATAAGAACAATAAGCCAAATACTGAGGATTTCAGTGGCAATTTTTTGTTTCTAGTTTGCTGGTAAGTGGAACTTTGTTTCTAATGTTGCTGGAAGCTCAAATTGCCTAGTGTAGCCATGTGTAAAATTGGTGTACATATCTCTTTCTCATGCTGGCAGTAAACCTGGTAAGTATGCAGGATTGCCAGCAACAATCATGGAGGTTTGCCCTCAAACCCTGGGGAGGTGTCATATGTCCCAAAGGAAGTGACAACATGTTTTGTGTCCACTCAGTGACACAGAGGGTGTCTGTTTTCTGGAGGTGATATAAGACACATCACTGCCTAAAGTTAGGAGTTCATTCCTGTTGGTGTTCTGACTCTGTTCAGTGAGAGGCACGTGGAGGTTTGCAACAGTGTTGCAGTGTCTGATGCAAGAGCTGTGAGTCTGTGCAGCTCAAAGCAGACAGACAAGCTGGTGAATCTCCTTGAGAGGAGAGGTGGAGAGCAACTCTATTAGAGGAGAAGGTACCTTCCTAATGGAGTGCAGCAGAGAGATGAGCGGCTGAGCTGCTAGCTGTGAGGGGCAGCTTGCCCATACCAACTGCAATAAATATGTCCTTGATAAAATATACCCTCATGTATGAGTCTGGAATTACTCTGCAGAGGAAGGCATCACAGAGGAGTTCCTCATCAGAACCATCCCCATGCAGACGCAGGGATCCTGATGAGGTGGAGGCGCTGCACTGGATATAGGTAGGACTCGCACACACTACCTCAGCTGCCTGTCTGGATTGA
>NC_134483.1:505545149-505717649 GCF_040206685.1 Ascaphus truei
TATTGCTGTTCAGGACGGGCTGTGTGAGTTGCCGTTTGCCTATTGGGCCATATGTCCTTACTCGCGAGTGTACTTAAAGTGAGTGTCCTTAAACCGGGGTATGCCTGTACATGGTTACCAATACATAGTTACATTAAGTGAGCAGGGTTATACATTATATACAAGACATTGCATGCACAAATAGGTGGAACTGCTCATTTAATATGTCTAAAATGAAGCTCCTCTCACTCACTGACAAACCAGGCTCCATTATTCTCAGCTCCATTACAGTTAATAACACTAGTATCTAACCAGTCTCAAAAGCAACTACATTATACTCCTCCCTATCATTCCCCACACATATAAACGCTGTTACTATATCTTTCCCTTTCTTTTTTTCACAACATTGCAATGATACGCCCCTTCCCATGCTCCAATACCAGTAAAACACGAATACGTTCCCTTGTTCTGAATTGATTACTGTAACATTATTTAATCTGGTCTCTGTGGCTCACAACCGTTTCTCTTACAGTTTATTTAAAATGCTGCTGCCGGAATTAGGCCGGGCATATAATGGTGGTGTGCGTGTGACACCTCAATAAATTTATGGAGAGTAATGAAGGCGCACACAGTGCAACAAACATATGGAGAGTAATAAAGGCGCACACAGTGCAACAAACATATGGAGAGTAATGAAGGCACACACAGTGAATGCGACCGCGAACGCTGCATCCAGGCAGATTTCCAAAAATGTTCTCCCTGAGCGACAGTCGCGTCATGTGAACGGTTCAGCCGGTGACCCGCTCATGGCCACGCCTCCAACATGCCTCCCTGTTGCCTCCTGACTGCAGTGCAGGTTTCGGGCATGCGCATCGCTATAGTGACATCACCAGGGAGCGCGCGCACTGCCGGATCTTGTATAATCAAGGCCTTCGGCACATCTGTTACTGACCAGCTGAAATATTTATGCTGGCTTCCTATTAATGTATGTATAAAATACAAAATTCTCATCTTTTCTTTTAAAACTTTACACCTATTTCATCTCTGATCCCTCATATACCCCTTCTCGCCTCTTACGCTCCTTCCAACGAAGTCTCATCTTTGCACCTTTCAACTCGACAGCCCTCGCATCATAAACCTTTTTCATTCATCTCTCTTCCACTAAATATTCATCGATCACCTTCTCTTTCAATATTTAAAGCCCAGATGAAAGTGAAAATTCACATTTTAAAAGAAGCATCTCGTTAAATTATGTATGCCACACTGACTCCAGATGTACGTGGCCTCCCCAACTGCACTTTTAATACATGCACTTTTATCCTACTGTGCCTGTAAACCTCCATAATGCCACTTAGATTGTAAACTCTTTAGTGCATGGCGACTCTTTGCCTTATGTTGTGTAGCAACCAAGAGGGATCCTAACTCATCTAATGGATGAAAAGCGAATTAAAAAGTTAATCCTAGTAATGGCACTTAGATAATAATTTGCAAGTTTATAGGATGCAAATGTTGCAAAGTTATCAGGCAGGTGCTTGTCCAGTCCTTGCTTCCAGAATATGCTGGAAGTGTCACCTGATCTACGGTGATCCAACATAGGCTAAGCCCGTCCTCCTTCTGCCCAGAGACAGGGGTAGGGAGAAGGATCATACATATGCAGGGATAAGAACTCCACCTACAGATTCCAGGATGAAACAAGGAGGGTCTCATCTGTTAATATGTATACAGTTTACTGTAAGTAACTAGGATAGAAGTCTCTTTCCCAATCGGGGAAATATTGCAACCACTTGTAGGGTCCCTCTATATGACCCTCAGGCATGTCCTACCCACAGAAGGGGATAGCAAGGCACCTCACATAGGCTCCTCAGTGATAGGGCTTTAGAGTATCACCCCATACAGTAGCTGCCAGAGGGATAGTTTTCCATCTGTTCTCAAAAGAGGGGAGCACTAAGCTATGTTAGGGGGATAGGTTGTGCAGCTTCAAGCATGAGGGAACCCTGTGGTCCCAGTGGAGATGGGAGCAGCCGTTCACTGGACCATGATGTGACAGCAAAGGAAATATTGTGCCTCTTTGGGAATGTTAAGTAGAGAACAAAACCGACTGTGAGCACCAAGAAGCAAAAACAATACCTACATAGAGCCAGAATATAGATAATAAAAATGGGACCCAATAGGGTTAATGTGGAAATGAACATAGCTATTAGAGAGGTATATGAGGGTGGAGATGAGATGCAGGTCTGAGTAAATACCTCAGACGACAGAGAAGCCCAATGCTACATCCAACATGACAGAAATACACAGTAAAATACTTATATATTCTCTTGAAATAGGGTCATTTAGTTTAACCCTTTGGCCAAAGCATTGTAAGCTTGCGAGCCACGACAAGGCAGACACCCGTTCGCAAGGCCTAACACTAGCAGATAAAATACTAATATACCTCTATTAGGATTAAAATTCTCATTTACCTCTATTAGGAGGGAGAAAGACCACAGTGGGTCTATATCCAGCAGAATGAAAGGACTTGCAAACTAGGGAAGTGGGGAGGGGCGGGCTTAAAACATGGGAAGGAGGAGCCACCAACCTCCAACAGCTGAAACATCTGAGAATGGGTTAACAAAACACAGAACCCCAGCAAGCCCAAAAGAGCCCCAGCAAGCCCTGTTGCGCCCGGAGGGAAAATGTATATCCCCCGGCCACCCTGCTGTGGCTGCAGTGAATGAATGTGTCTCCTTGAAATCCGGTGTGGAGAAACTCGTTTACTCCCGATTGGTCACCGTTCCCCTCTCCTCGAAAGTAGCGTACTGCACCCTGAATAAAGTGGTCCGTATCCCCCTGCAGTATCTCTCCGATCAGGCAATGGTAAGCAGGAACAAAAATAGATCAGTGGTACAGCCGCCCCTCAAGCACTGCAGAACTCACCAGCAAAAGGTAGGTTTTATTAAACTACATACAATTATACAAAAAAAAAATCACAAACAAAAAAGAGTCCTCCTACGTGTTTCACGCCCACCCTGGCACTTTCTTTGTTCCTGCTTATCTTTGGGAATGTTGTGTGAACATCCTAAAGAAGAAGCTGTGTTGGACTTTTATAATAAAGTTAAAGACAAGTTCCTGGCACACTCCTTCTTCAATTGCTCACCACACCAACCTGCACGGATGCCAACCCCGGAGAGAATAAGGTAACAAGAACCGCTGAGCATCACCTGCACTTTAATACACCATCTAACACACATCGGGACACTTTGGTGTGGCCCCACCTCTGTTGGCCAGGGGAAGAGGTGTTACATTTGTATTTATCTTTCTGTTCTTACCCCCATTCTTTGTACTTTATTTTCTGTACTTTTGTATGTTTCTGCCTACACTATTAGCACTATATAAATAAAATGATACTTACATAAATACCACTCTTCAATTGGTGGCCCACAAAGGGCATTGGCATGGTCCTCAGACTCTCTTCTCCTGCTAATTTCATGCTAAGTGCAGCTTTTCACACTGAAACTCACTTGCAAGTTGGGGAAAATGCAAATATAGATGGTACACATGTTATAAATGATTTGCAAAATAATCAAATATAAAAAATAATAAAAATTGTTTTCTGATCTGTCCCCTTTAGAGAACAAGAACTGATATATGCTGTGCATACACTATCACAGTTTAATGAATAACCTCCTAAATGTAATGTTTGACAATTTGGTGTATCAAATAATTATATAAAGACTAATAATTAGGTCATTTTCATATAACATTGTAAATGTCACTGCAAGCCACCTTGTGTTTCTATGATGATTTACGTTCCATAGTAGCTCCCTTTCTATACCTATGTAGGCGTTAAGGCACTTCCTGGAAATAGTGTGTTAGCCCCGCCCCTTTTCTGTGGGCAGCTATAGATTTTTCAACAGCGTCTCTTCCCACTGGCGTTGTGTGTGTCTAGGGTCCTCACCTGTAAGTTGTTATAATATGGGATGCCGAAGTCCAGTATGAAAGTGTAAGATCATAATGAGTGATGAATGATTTGCAAATGCTTTGGGCTGAATGGTATCTCCCACTTGACCACTATATTCTTTGGTTTTTATCATCTCTGCTCTTGGCGGGACGGGGAAAGGTGCGCACTGACCTCACAAGTTGCGGTGGGAGAGAAAATAACGCCTGTAGGGGTGGGTGTCACCCTATTATGGGATGATCTGGCAGTGCCCTAACTTTATTATTTTAATAATTTAGTAAGGTGACATCTATCGGAAAAAAGTAATTATTACACTCAAGTAGACATCTGTTACATTTTTATGACTGAATTAACGACAGTAATTTTAAGTTCAGGCATTTCACGTCATGGCACTAAAATTCTTAATTATGTGCCCAACAGACCTTTCAGGGACAACGGGACGTCAATGACATAAGGGACTAACACGTATATACGGGACGTATGGCAACCCTATGTGTGTCCAGTTGCTAAGTGCAAGCGGGAGCATTAATGACTGCTACATCTGCATATGCTCATTTGCAGATTAGCTCCCAAAATCTGAATGTCTGCACTTTAAAACACGTTGTCATTTTTCGCTGACTACACTTGATTCGCAGACGGGATGGAGGAGATACACTTCTTTGTTCCTTGATACCGTGGAATGTTGAGCGAGGAATATTAATCTACCTCTTAATTACCTAATGTGTGTAGCAAATGAAATGCTTGTTCTTTTGGCAGTTGCAGAGACCCCGCGCTCTTCCCCCATGGCATTTAAATTAAATGTCGGGGGATCGCGTGAGGCCTGAGCAACTTCCATTGTCTTCAGCGACGTGTCGCCATGGCAACGCGGCATCAAATTATGCTGCGGGGTCCGAAGGCAAGGTAAGGAGGGGGTCGCGAGCAGGGGGGATAGAGCAGACAGGGGGCGCAGACTGAAAAGTTTGCTCACCCCTGAACTAGATAATACTGAGCATATTCACAGAATCAGAGCTGGAAAGGTTGTCTCTTAACTGAGCATGCACACAAAATCACAGTATTGATACTACCGTACAGTATTTTGCTCAACTGCAGTGTATCCTATTTGCAAAACATAACTGGATTTAATATTTAAAGTGGTTGTGTCTTAAGTACAAGTAAATTTGAAGATAATAGTGTAAAACACTTATGAAAAACATTTTGAAATTGCATATTTGGGACAGTCTTTTTTTCACTTAAAAAAGTATTCAGAAATAGACCTATAACCCACTGTATATCATTGCATAGTTCTGTGATACGCTTACTTGATTGTGCACTTATTTGCTGTGCTCCCATCAGGAATCCTATCAAAATACAGTTGGATCTAAGCTCATATTATTTACTTTGGTTCTTAAAATCTTTTTCAAAAATATCTAATGATAAAGGATTTATTGCGTTTCATTTGGTTTCATAAGTAATATCAATATAGCCATTTTTATTCCATCCTTGAGTGGCATGGATTGCATTTAAGCCCAGTTGCCACACACTATACTGGTGGTGGAGAACTCCAGTCCTCAAATAACTCCAACAGATCAGGTTTTAAGGATATCCCTGCTTCAGCACAGGTGGCTCAATCAAAATGACTGAGCCACCTGTGCTGAAGCGGGATAGCCTTAATACCCAACCTGTTAATGGCCCTTGAGGACTCGTGTTGCCTACCCTTGCTCTATACAGGGGTGCACAAACTCTTCTCCCTGTGCCCGCGGGGTCATCTGATGTCACGTTGCCATGGCAACGCAACGCCACTTGATGCCGAGTTGCCATGGCGACACGTTGCTGGAACGTTAAGGTAAATAAAGTTAGAGGCCTCGCTTGAACCCCAGCATTTAATTTAAATGCCATCGGGGATGTGCTGGGCCTCTGTAACTGCCGCGCTCCAACCCCCGAAAATCTCGCGCCCCTCAGTTAGCACACCCCTCCTCCTTACCATTTAAGCGTGCTGTTCTCGTCTTGTCCACCAAATCCAAATGAGCTCTCATTATGACATACAAGGGCGTTCACCGCTGTTCTCTTTAACACCCACTGTCTGCCAGTGCACAAATGTTTTACACTGAATCAAACCCGGCTTATTTGAGGCACCGTAGATTCAGTTTCACACTGTGGTTCATTCGCTGATCATCCAAGTAAATATGTGTTTGGCACGATCTCCAGAATTCTGTCCATCAGCAATAATGTCAATAACTGGGGAACATGAACAGCAGTCTTAATGGACTTCAATTTACACTTTCATGAACTAGAATGTTACGTCCTCTTGAGTGGACTATATGACCGAGGGTAGCAGTAAAACATTAAGGTTAGTTGATGGCTACACCTGGTAGAGAACTGAATCAAGCAAAATGGAGCTGGGGAAAAAGATAGTTATAATGTGGTCTGCAACATCCTTAAAAGCAGCAAAACTACATCCCCCTCCCCTCTTTTTTTTTAATGTAAAGCATGTGACATTGTATAATTCGACATTCTTTACCTAAGCTGGCAATCGTTTGGGACTCCTGTTATAAATCCTGATTGTGTGCCTAACATAATGGCCGCCTTTCAGTTTCAATCAATCCTTCAGTCACCGTAACTCAGCAGCTACAATGTATCCTGATTTTACTAAGGTAACGTTATCTATTGTTACAGTTTACAGCTCAAGCCTTTGGGAACAGTGGCAACAAATAATCACAAGCAGGAAAGTGATGCAAATATCTTGCGCTGCTGGGGAAGGTGCGCTAAAGCCGACTATAGAAATCAAAGGATGCTCAATATATTAAAACTAATTAAAAATGGCAGGAATTGGAAAAAATGTCTTTGTAAAAAAAAAATCCAGACTATTATCTAATACTACAGAACTGATTAAAAAAAAAAAAACTGTATATACATACAGTGTGTGTATGTACTGTATGCATGTATGTATGTATGTATGTATGTATGTATGTATGTATGTATGTATGTATGTATGTATGTATCTATATATATATATATATATATATAATTTCACATGTTTTGCTGCTTGAATTTTATGTATAGCAGTTTACTAATATGGCTCTACTAATGGTATTTAACCCTATAATTACTGAATGGATCATTGGTTGCTAGTAATATTGACATCAGCATCAAATCCTAGATGCGTTAAAACTAGTCTCAAGTCTACCCAAGTCTTGGAAATATTTCATACTGTACTGTATTTCTGGCAGAGAGACAATTTACCTTGGCTAATATCTTCAAAGGGGGTAGGCTAAATTGCAAATGTGAGGCCTCTGTGCCCTGCAGTGTTTTACGGAGGAAGTCATGAAAAAGGGGGAAAAAAACTATTTACAACATCGCACTGATGATATTCAAGTGGTGATTTGGAAACCGCGTGAGTCAATTCAAGTCTACTGCATGTTTCCTATGCATTCAAAGACGTTATAAAACTGGACCAGTCACATGTCTGGATGTAATTATGAATTGGAGCTTTCTATTAAATATATTGTTTCAATTGCAAATGTGTTAGAAGTCTACATGCAGCTTCATTCAGACTGACCAGTAATAAGCTCTAACCCAGGGGTGCTCAACTCCAGTCCTCTGGCCCTCCCCCAACAGGTCAGGTTTTCAGGATATCCCAGCTTTAGCAACCTGTGCTGAAGCCGGGACTGATTGAGCCACCTGTGCTGAAGCAGGGATATTCTGAAAACCTCACATGTCGGGGGAGGAAGGGTTGAGGACTGGAGTTGAGCTCCCCTGTTCTAACCTGTGTCTATTGCCTTAACCATCGCTCTTAGGCCCTTCTTCAATAAGGTCTGATGGCGCAGGGCCGGCCTGTCCATTAGGCGAACCTAGGCAGTCGCCTAGTGCGCAAAGGTCCTAGGGGCGCATTAATAATAATTATTATTATTTTTTCCTCTTATTTTTTATTTATCTTTTTTTATAAAATTATTTTTCTTTGTTCTGTCCGGTATTTCGGCGCCCTATTATTTTTATTTGGTGTAGCGCTGGGGTGCGGTCGCACCCCCTGCAGCCCCGATAGCTATGCCACAGTTTATTTTTTTTGGGTGACACACAAACTTTAAGTTTCGCCTAGGACGCATGAAACCCCTGCGCCGGCCCTGCTCATCGCACCATGCTCGACACTTTCAGACTTTATTGAAACTTGTGGTTAATTTCCTCAATTTAATGAATCAATAAAGCTACATGTTCACAACTTGGGTTCCCCTTGTATGCTCTAGCAAAAAGTATCACATTTATAGAACTTTCACCTTTTACACAAGCACAATGTTTTTAAATATTAACTGTAGGACAATACACCCCTGATTCTCTATATTAAATTGTGATTGATGAGTAGATATAGATACGGTATACATACAGATTTGGGGGAGAGAGGACTCGCCACTTGAAATTAGGGTTACTGAAGGCAGAGGGGCGTTTGTACTCCATAATTTAGACAATTTGTAGAAAATCATGAGTTACTCTTAAATGTTCTTGCATAAAACAATTTACATTAACATTTTTCCAAAACAGAAAGAAAAATTAAATGCTTTGTCAATGAACTGTTATTAGGATTTCAAATATATTTAGACCTGTGTTTTGACACTGTAATTTGAAGCAGCATTTCGGCTGTTTTTTGTGTGGTTTTCATTATATATTTTAATTGTAACTGGGAGCTCAGTTCCGAAATGTGATTTTTTTTCTTTTGCTTGTTTTGACACAAAAAAATGAACTCTGTGCCCAGGACATACTTGAAAATGAGAGATAACTCTCAATGTATTACTTCCTGGTAAAATATTTTTATAAATAAATAATATAATGGCAGACTACAAAAGTAGGTGCTGGGGTCAACAAAGGAAAGCTGCCACTTTTTTATTTCCCGCCAAAGCAAACCTTGACCCTGGCGGCCATATTGGTTTCCCTAGTTTGCCCGGTGGAGTGCTGGTCATCCCGGGGCTCTACCGCGTCTCAACTGTAAGGTTTAACCAGACATTGGGGGACCACTGAGCCCCAGGGTACCCCCCAATTCAGGTCAGACAAGAAAGTTAAAAAAAAAATTTACGCAAGATTGCTGCTTTAAAGAAGCTTCTGTTGTTTAACAGTGATTGATATAATCAGGAAATAGAAACTTGATATTAAAGGCATTATCACAAAATAATTCTGAACCTCGGATACTAATCAAACAGAAGTTTCACCGAAGTTACTACTATCACTGGTGCTGAATAACTGTCCTTGTTGCCAAGTGTTTTCCGTTTTGCAAAATAAGCAGCATTGCTAGAGAATAGTGTGGTGTAGGGTTCACAAAATGAACATAGATTAAATTAACATAATGATGCTAAGTGAGCCAGGATCTACTGTATCTATAAAGAGAAGACAACATCCCATCTACTGCTGCTAAACAGAGCAGTGGCGTGGTCATTATTCTGAAAATGTATGATATAATTATGAAACCTGTGTACATGAAGGTTAGACCAGAGTCATGACAGCTTTTATACACCCACTTGGATTTGAAAAGCTAATGCTTTGAGATTGGTAAATTGGATAAGGTTGTCTAGTGTTCTCGAAAAACATTAGCTTCCTTTAATCTGTGTGCCTCTCAGGACAAGCTTTGACAGTGATGCAAGAGAAGTTAAGGCAGTGGTTGTCAACATTTTTTCGGTTAAGGAATCCTATAATTATATTGTGAAATTCTGCGAACCCCAACGCTCTGTAATAGCGAATCTGAGATCAGATGCATTGTAACGAACCCCAACCCTCTCTAATAGCGCGACTGAGATCAGATGCATTGTAAGGAACCCCAACCCCCTCTAATAGCGCGTCTGAGATCAGATGCATTGTAAGGAACCCCAACCCTCTCTAATAGCGCGTCTGAGATCAGATGCATTGTAAGGAACCCCAACCCCCTCTAATAGCGTGTCTGAGATCAGATGCATTGTAAGGAACCCCAACCCTCTCTAATAGCGTGTCTGAGATCAGATGCATTGTAAGGAACCCCAACCCTCTCTAATAGCGCGGCTGAGATCAGATGCATTGTAAGGAACCCCAACCCCCTCTAATAGCGTCTGAGATCAGATGCATTGTAAATTATTCTGTTTTTGATACAATTTTTAGATAACCTCAAAACCGAACAGAACCCTTTAGGATTTCCTAGGAACCCTGGTTGGAAAACAAAATGGCGTCAAATGACGGCGCGGGGTCATGTGATGTCACGTCATGTCACGTTGCCATGGAGATGCGTCCCGAAGCCGGCTGAATCTCGTTCAGTTGCAGATGCCTTGCGCTGTCCCCTGGCATTTCATTTAAATGCCTTGGGGAAGAGCGCAGGGACTCTGCAACCGCCACGTCCTCCAGGGGGGGGGGGGCGGGGGGGGGGGGTGGTTTGTGAATCCCTGGGTTAAGGTGTTCTCTTCCCTAAGAGCATAATGCTGCATCAAATGCCATTCAGCCAAGTCATGAAATGTCACTGAAGTTTTTTTTTTTTAGTAATACAAGGAATTGAAATACTGTTATTGCTTAAGTTTCAATGCCTTTTATTGCCATCAAGTGAGCCTTGCGAAACAAAGACAACATTAATATGTTGGTGTTATCATTTGGACTTAAATATTTATTTTTTCTTTTCAATTATACTTTGAAATATACAGTGTGATACAGGAGTGAAGCCCAAAGCTATTATAAATAACCCAGTGATTAAATACAAATTAATATCACCAAAAGGGAGATGCAACTGGCGGTAGGTGTTTCATAACACCTCAGAAGGACGTCACAGAAGCACTCAACGCGCAAAGCTCCCCTCGGGCATGTAAAAGAAAGATATATATATATATATATATATATAAGTGTAACCCTGGTCTCCAGCAGCCCCTTGAGACCCCCCTCCCCTGGAGCAGCTCGAGCGCGGGTGCCGAACGACCCGACGGCTGCTTCCAAGGGTGGGGGCTGGAGCAGGGAGCAGCGCGGCTTCTCCTGCCTGCGGCCGGTTGCCGGGGACGCGATCGGGCTGTTGCTAAGGCCGCGATCGCATCTCTAAGGTCCCGGCGGCCGCAGAGCAGGGAGCCGCCATTGCGGAGAGACTCGCGCATGCGCAGTGATCGCGCGAGGGCAGGAAGAGCCCCAGAGACAGGGCAGAGTCGCGCGAGAGTAGAGAAGGAGCAGGAAATAGTGAGGCGGCCATTAGTAGTTCGCGCAGGCGCAGGGAAGGCGCGCACGCGGCCCCAATGTATTTGCAGCCTCCACGGGACTACAACTCCCATGAGGCTTAGGGGCAAGCACATCAGGTGCCTCCGTGTGGCCAATAAGGGCCAAGGATCTCCAGAGGGAGCAATAAGATACATTTCGCGCGCTGAGAACGGCAGTTGGAGCTGGGGAGCTGTGAGGGAAGGAAGGGTGCAGAGAGCATGTGCAGCTCCTGCATCGAGTAAGGTCCCCCACATCCCAAGTAAGGCCCCAACTCCCCACCAGGTTAGTGGGTAAGTGCTGAGGGACGGCCCAGATAGGGACGCTGCCCTTAGTGCGTGTGTGTGTGCTGTCTTATCAGGATCACGGCTGGCAGGGCTGTGAGGCCTGACAAGAAGGCATAGTGCTAGTGTGCAGCAAGTTGCTGTACGCGTTAAGAAGTTTGCAGTGCGTAGCTGCTAGTGCGTAGCTGCTAGTGCTAGTGTTAGTGTTAGGGTTCAGTGAGTGTCAGGACTGGGATGAATTAGGAGAGTGGGGCAGGTTATTACCCCGCAGGCCCTAGGAGTTTTCCCCAAGCCACCCCAGGTTGCGGTTCATCAGGGACAGGCCCTAGGTTAGGGTTCCTGTCGCTTTAGGGTTAGTTAGGGATAGACAGGGACAGCGGCGGTTGCTGTTCCCGTGATGCGGTTGGTGTTGCCGTGATTCGGTTGTGTTCCCGTGAAGCGGTGGGACCCTCGTTGGGGTTCCTGGAGAAGTACCTGGATAGGATCAGACGGATGCATCGCACGTCTGACCCTTTTAGAAGAGTGTTGCAGGCCCGAGCATCGGAGTGCTCGGAAGGTATTCAATATATATGTGCACCAACAGGCCTAACACATTAATTAGTGACTGCGCAGTCACCCACGTTCTCTATTAGAGTGCGGGACATTGGGTGGGGATTCTCGGGACATTGGGTGGGATCACCTAGTGTTGGGAAGCGTCCTGCGCGACGCAGTAAGTGTCTCCTCTAGAGAGGGACACAGGTTATGATGTTGATATTGCCGTGATCTGTTTCTTGCATGTGGAGTAAAGTCCCTAGTTAATATATATATCTGTGTGAGTATCGATTATTGTGATTGTCCTGCGAGGAAACACTCCCCCTATGGTGGGAGCCATCGCAGGTGGAGGCGCTGCATCGTTGGAAGTAAGTACCCCTAGTATAAATGCCCCAGGTTCCCCATGGCGGAAGCTCAGCCCTCCTGTGAGCCAACAGGTATAGCACCACACTAGAAGTAGTCAGATACACCTACACACCCCAATCTCACTTAGGGTGGGGGTAAGAGGGCTACATTTGGAGGCGCTGCTGAGATACAGACCTGGGGTGCCCTGTTCCATTTTTTTTCCCAAATTGTCCAAGTCTCAATTTTTTTTGTCACCATGTTTGGAAAGTCCGGACACGAGGTCCTTGCCTGGGCTTTGAGGCAATATATGGAACCTGGCCGGGTGTTGGCGGTAGGAGGCCTTCCCGCAAATACACCCGCGGTTGAGGTTCAGTACTATATGCGTAAAATTGCTGGGTGGCCGCACGCATGTTTCTTAGAGGAAGAACACGATTCCACGGCCCTATGGAAATCGATACTTTTTGTAGCAACCCCCACTGCGGATATATGCCTGGCAGAGGCACCGTCCACCCTGTGTATGCCCGGGGGCCCGTCTGAGGGATACCCCCTAGTTTACGCAGACCTAGTAAAATGGCGTCTCCCGCCAACGCAGGAGAACGCACGTGCTGCTGACTGCAAGCCGGCACTAGATTGTGTTGAGGAAAACTGTCCGGGATTGGCGGGAAAACCAGAAGGCTACCCCCCTATCTATACAGAGAGCCCTAGTGTAATTGCAGAGACTGTGATTAAAATGGAGTCTCTCTCTAGCAGTGAGTCACACCTAAGATGGCGGCTCCCGCCAAGTCGGGAGAGCACCAGGACTGTGCAAGAAATTGTTGCAGAGTATTGTCCGGGTTGGGCGCGAAACCCTGAACCCCGCCCCTGCACTGTGAGTGACTCAGCACAGAGCCAGGACCACTCCCTTGTAGAAAGTGCCCCATCTTCAGATTCCACCAGGGGGAGCAAGCCTTGTTATCTTCAACCATACAGTGATGCCGTAATAGACTCTTTCTTCTCTGAGGATGAGGATGAGAGAGACTGTCAGGACATACACCCCAATGTGTATGTGGCCTGGCGAGCGCCAGGAGTAGATGGCCTTATGTTAATGTGCCCCTGCCTGCAAGAAGCCTATGACGAGGGAGCCGAACTGTCCCATTTACCGCTAGACTTCAAGACGACTGAGGTATGCGGAGAACCGGGTATACAATGTTTTAGTCCCACCTGTGACTGCTCTAGAGGTGCATTGGCGTGGGAGCCCGAATGTGAATGCTGCGGTGTGCGGTTCTTGAAGCCTATTACACCCCAGGCTACGGAGGCAGTTAAAGAAGAAGCGGGGAAGCCTGACCCCTCTGCAAAAGTGAGTGACATTGCTAATCAATCTGTCCTAATTCCAGAGGCCTCAGGGGACCCGTGTGTCCAAAACCATGTGGCAGAAACGGTTCCAGACCCTCTCAAAGGGGACGGCTTAGTGGTAGAACAGGAACCACAGAGCCCAAGTCAGCCGATGCCGGAATCACAGGGTAAGGTGTCTATACCCCCATTTTCTTTTAGTGATTCCAGCGACCAACCTCTCGTGGTGATGCGCCTGCCGGCGGACCACTCTAGTGAAGTTATCGAACCAATTATTTCGGCAGATACAGAGCCTGCTGTGGGCCCGTGTGCCCTGGAGGAGGTGTATCCCGATGTTGCGGACCCTGCTGTGGGCCCGTGCGCCCTACAATGGTCAGTCCGACCTACCACCGAGGTACCATCGGTCCTAGAATGGGGACCAGTACCAAACGACGATGAGGGTGAGACGACTGCCCCAGGGGTGTCGGGGGTGAGCCTCCAGGTGACCGCGGAGCACGATGGCTCCTTAAGTCTGGTCACCCGGGCGAAGGGCTCCCCTCTGCATCGCGTCCTGGCGGAGGTGTCCTCCTTGGGAGAATCCATCCCAAGCCAGTGGAGTGGTAAGGAACTCCCTAACTCCCCACAATCTCCGATGGAGCTGGCCGTGAAGAAGGCCAGAGATGCGGCTTCTGAACGGAGTATGAGCCCGTGCGCTCCGACACAAGTGGTCCCAGGACTGGGATCCAACGCTCCCGAGTTTTCAGCGCGTAAGTGGACTGCCCCAGAAGTGCCGGGGGCAGGTCCCAAGACAGCCGAGGCGGGAACTGACAGCGTCCCCGAGGACCTGTTGGCCACCGTGAATCACCGCAGGGGTAAGGTGTCTACTCTTTCCCCCCTGCCAGGTGAAACCGAGACATTGTCCAGTGCTCGCTTCTCAGTGGAAGCCTCACAAAAATATAGGGACAAAGACTGTGAGGAGAGAGATTCAGGGAAAGCTGCCTCCTTTAAGCCCAAAAAGGAGTGTGCCATTCGCCAAGTCGTGGACCGCGGAAAAGGTCCTGGCCTCCTGGTCTGCCGCATCCCTGCCGCGGATGATCGGGTAAGGGTCTGCTTCAGAGACACTGTGCTACTCCTTCCACCAGGGGGAGGAAGTAGCGAAGAGCCAGTAACTGTCGCTTTAGAGTGTGCTCTTCAAGAAATTTTTCTAGGGGAGGCTCACGAACACAAAAATTTGGTACCCCCACATGTTCAATTAGGGGCACCCCACAAATGGTCTCAGCACGCTTCGGTTAATTGGTGTGAAGTGCAATGTAACCTGAGATGTAAATTTGACATGTGTTGTATATTCTGTGTACTGCATTTTCGTTATATAATGTTTGTGCCTGATTATACTTGCTATCCAAGCGAGGACGTTGGAGTTCCACCAGGGGGAGAGTGTAACCCTGGTCTCCAGCAGCCCCTTGAGACCCCCCTCCCCTGGAGCAGCTCGAGCGCGGGTGCCGAACGACCCGACGGCTGCTTCCAAGGGTGGGGGCTGGAGCAGGGAGCAGCGCGGCTTCTCCTGCCTGCGGCCGGTTGCCGGGGACGCGATCGGGCCGTTGCTAAGGCCGCGATCGCATCTCTAAGGTCCCGGCGGCCGCAGAGCAGGGCGCCGCCATTGCGGAGAGACTCGTGCATGCGCAGTGATCGCGCGAGGGCAGGAAGAGCCCCAGAGACAGGGCAGAGTCACGCGAGAGTAGAGAAGGAGCAGGAAATAGTGAGGCGGCCATTAGTAGTTCGCGCAGGTGCAGGGAAGGCGCACACGCGGCCCCAATGTATTTGCAGCCTCCACGGGACTACAACTCCCATGAGGCTTAGGGGCAAGCACATCAGGTGCCTCCGTGTGGCCAATAAGGGCCAAGGATCTCCAGAGGGAGCAATAAGATACATTTCGCGCGCTGAGAACGGCAGTTGGAGCTGGGGAGCTGTGAGGGAAGGAAGGGTGCAGAGAGCATGTGCAGCTCCTGCATCGAGTAAGGTCCCCCACATCCCAAGTAAGGCCCCAACTCCCCACCAGGTTAGTGGGTAAGTGCTGAGGGACGGCCCAGATAGGGACGCTGCCCTTAGTGCGTGTGTGTGTGCTGTCTTATCAGGATCACGGCTGGCAGGGCTGTGAGGCCTGACAAGAAGGCATAGTGCTAGTGTGCAGCAAGTTGCTGTACGCGTTAAGAAGTTTGCAGTGCGTAGCTGCTAGTGCGTAGCTGCTAGTGCTAGTGTTAGTGTTAGGGTTCAGTGAGTGTCAGGACTGGGATGAATTAGGAGAGTGGGGCAGGTTATTACCCCGCAGGCCCTAGGAGTTTTCCCCAAGCCACCCCAGGTTGCGGTTCATCAGGGACAGGCCCTAGGTTAGGGTTCCTGTCGCTTTAGGGTTAGTTAGGGATAGACAGGGACAGCGGCGGTTGCTGTTCCCGTGATGCGGTTGGTGTTGCCGTGATTCGGTTGTGTTCCCGTGAAGCGGTGGGACCCTCGTTGGGGTTCCTGGAGAAGTACCTGGATAGGATCAGACGGATGCATCGCACGTCTGACCCTTTTAGAAGAGTGTTGCAGGCCCGAGCATCGGAGTGCTCGGAAGGTATTCAATATATATGTGCACCAACAGGCCTAACACATTAATTAGTGACTGCGCAGTCACCCACGTTCTCTATTAGAGTGCGGGACATTGGGTGGGGATTCTCGGGACATTGGGTGGGATCACCTAGTGTTGGGAAGCGTCCTGCGCGACGCAGTAAGTGTCTCCTCTAGAGAGGGACACAGGTTATGATGTTGATATTGCCGTGATCTGTTTCTTGCATGTGGAGTAAAGTCCCTAGTTAATATATATATCTGTGTGAGTATCGATTATTGTGATTGTCCTGCGAGGAAACACTCCCCCTATGGTGGGAGCCATCGCAGGTGGAGGCGCTGCATCGTTGGAAGTAAGTACCCCTAGTATAAATGCCCCAGGTTCCCCATGGCGGAAGCTCAGCCCTCCTGTGAGCCAACAGGTATAGCACCACACTAGAAGTAGTCAGATACACCTACACACCCCAATCTCACTTAGGGTGGGGGTAAGAGGGCTACATATATATACATAGTGCAACGGTGTAATGCAAAAAAATATCAAATTCAAATGAGTGATTGCTCACTCACGTGGTGTAGGTGATTTTCAAGCATTGGTGTAGTTTAGGAATCGGGTTCTGATGGATGTAGCAGGAACTCACAGATTTGTATAAGAGAGAAGAGAATATATAGTGCAAAACTATTTATTATAGCATAGACACGAGCAAGTCTCTTCAACAAGTCATTTAAATTAAATGCCGGGGGACTGCGCGAGGCCTCTGTAACTTCACGTACCGTGATTCAGCAGGTATCTGGTGATGTCGCCATGTCAACATGGCGTCAAATGACCAGTGGCGTTATTTGACGCCTGTCTCCATGGCAACGCAGCATCATTTGGGGTCACGTTACGTAACATGACCCTGTGGCGTCATTTGACTCCAGCACACAGGTAAGGGGTGGCCCGTGCATGGGGGAGAGCAGGCAGGGGGAGCAGTACCAGAAGTTTACGCACACCCCTGGCTTTCAGGCTCATTCCCTTATAAGTATGGTCATGATGTTTGTTTTTAAAGAACAATTGTATTGAAATGGGGTTTTATGGGCATTTCCTCAAAAAGAGTCATGATTTCCAAATATTTTTTGTGTTATTACAGAGGACACTTTCAGCACTAGAAAACTCTTAACAGCCCATTAAAGTGAATGGGCTGTAAGGTGTCTTAAAAAAAAACTGAAGGTCGTATGTCATAGCACTGCTTAGGAAATATGTCCGCATATTTGTTCTTTGCACTTCTAAACTTGCCCTTGGGGATGCTTCTTATAAGCGATTGGGAATGGCTGCTATTGGCCTTAAGAAAGGGGTTTCTTGAGTGTTGTTTACAGAACACATCTGTGTATTGTGCAACTGATATGTAACGGATGCTCGCCACAAACAGGACGTAACTGCGAAGCCGAGGTGGGGATATTGATACACTAAAGCTGCGTCCGGATGCAGGACTCATCATTGTGGATAGCCGTGTTGGGGTAGGAGAGAGCAGAGTAGTAGGAGAGCAAACCAAGGTCGAGGAGTGGAAAGGTGCGGATTGTAGCTAGCCAGGTTGAGGGCTGGAGAAAGTAGCGGAGACAAGGCCGACACGCTTGTTACCCTCACACATCACGTGAAACTATGGTCAGCTCACTTCCTGGTGGAAGAGGCATTGAGGGCAACGTCCTACTATGTGTAGTACTCTGGGAGCCTTATGACATTTTGCTTATTTCAGTGAGCTGAGTTCACAATGGTAACTGGAAAAAGAAGATGTCCTGTTCCATTCCTTATATCATCGGAAGATCTCAGTCATGCAATCACTACACTGCAAGGGTTAAACCTTTAACATTTCTTGAATATAACATATGTTTTGGAAAGCCTATTAGCTTCAAGCTGTTGCTCTTCTGTTGCTTCTGGTTTAATCATGGAAGCCTCAAATGTACGATACTGCAGATAACATAACCTGTCAATCTCATTTTATAGTTTAGCTCCCATCACGTCTAATATCAAATTAGTGTTTCTGTTCCTTCTTTCCTTTCTCTCCCCACATTTCTACGCAGGTTAGTTGATGTTATATTATTTTTTTTGGTGCTGCTACCACAGAGACTACACAGATGTGTCAGCTGTGATTAGAGATTTTAGAGCTAAAGTCGCTGTTATGCAAATTTATACCAAATGTGAGTGCGAAAATGTCAGATTAAAATAATAATCTGACAAATCATTTTTATCCTCACAAACTCTTATCATTAAGGCTGTGTGTTCTCATATAATTACTACCCTGAGGAATGATGCTGTACTCCAAACGCAGCCAATATACACATTTAGAATAGCAGAAGATTGAAATATGCACATATTGCACAGTGTAGTGTTTAGCAATGTGTAGATCCTATTAAATGTATGAGTTGTCTTAGATAAAACGGTATAGGAAAGCAATGCCTCCAGTCGTGGTGAATAGAGTGACATTAATTCAGGTATACGTTTTGATACTAGAGGCTTAAAAGAATATTTTAGATGAAGATGGAAAGCCTACAGTAACTTGGGTTTGTGACCATATGGTCATGACCTACGACAGCTGTAGCCAGTTTCATGGAGGCAGTTTCAGATAAGAAATCCCCGTACACATTCATAATAAATTTAGATCTATGAAGCATTATTTACATAAAACTCAGGTAGAGGCGGCTACTGCGTAAGCCCCTGGAGTAGATGAACAAAAATACTTATTTAAAAAGAATAAAAGTTATATAGAAGTGATGCCTTTAATGGTTAAAGAGTGTACACGTTCAGGACCTCAGGTTTCCTTTTCGGGCATTTAAAAATATCTTGATTGTAATTTGTCTAAAGAAGGGACCCGCGTGGCCGTGAAAGCTTGCACTCTTTTTAAACATCAGTTAGCCGTTAAATGTATAACTTCTACCTTACTTTTCTTCCTGTTGTTACAAAATCCAATTTTCTGTCTTAAAGAAAACATAACTGGGCATACACCGGCTGAATTCAGCACTAGCCTTGCATGGAATTCATGTATTTGTTTCTGGAACACCTCATGCATTTTGTATCCCATCATTATCCATAGGCTGTGATGATATGCATCATATTGTACGTGTATGTGGCCATTCATTTTGTTTCCTGTACCTTTTGCCTTCTTGGAAAGGTCAGATATTCCCCTGGTAAAACACCTTAAAGCAGCACACCACACTGCTCATTGTTGTTGCCTTTTACCTTTGTTTTTCTAACCTTGATGGTGGGATCCCCTGGATATATCTGCTGTTCATCGACCTCCATGAACCCCCTGGTTTTTGACCGAGTGAACATTTTGCCCGCCATTGTTTTTATATAGTTTATTTGTAAAGTGCCAACATTTTCTGCAGCGTGGTACAATGGGGATACAGAGTTATGTAAATTACAAATGGAATGACAAAATGTGCATGGGAGTAGGGTCCCCTGTGTGTATGCGCTATACAAGACATTGGCATAGATAAATAGATAGATATATCTATATATATCAAATAAGGACAAACAAGAGCAAACAGATACAGAAGGTAATGAAGACCCTGCTTGTGAGGGATTACACTCTAGAGGTAATAAGGACAAGGTTGAAACAAAAAGGTAAAGTGGCAGCTCATTGTGGGATGGAATATGCCTCTGGATTATCCAACCACACAGCTAAACCATTAAAATTTGGGGGGTGGATGTTAGGGGTTGTTATCGTGGAGTTTGGTCCAGCTGCACAGCTGGTCCCAGTAGGGTTGGAACACGTATGCCAGATAGGCTTCCTTCAAAAGGGGAGTTTTCAGGAAGTTTTTATATGTCTGAAATATGAGGGATAGTCCTATGGTGCCTGATAGGGAATAGAGGGTAAGCATGGGAAAAGTCATGTAGGTGGGAATGAGAGGAGTTAATAAGGCAATAGGAAAGGTCGATGTCATGGGAAGAATGGAGGGTGCATTTGGGAATTATTCGATGGTGAGGGCTGGTATTTAAGGGGAGCAGCATCATTGAGAGCTTTGGAAGTCAGAACTAGGGTTTTAAATCCTGATTGTAGAGTATTTGGGAAGCCAGTGTAGGGATTTGTGTAGTGTAGGAGCAGAAGTCTAGCAGTGAGTGAAGTAGATGAGCCTGGCCACAGCATTTTGGATGGATTGGAGTTGGGACAGGTGGACAAAGGAAATGTAAACTACGAGAAGGTTGCAGTAGACAAGGAGGGACAAGATAAGTTAGTGAAAAGGGATTTTAGTTGCGTTATGAGTGAGAAAAGGGGTTATCCTAGCAATAATTTGGAGCTGGAGATGGCAAGACTTTGTGAGGGGGTGAATGTGTGGAATGACGGAGAGGGCAGAGTCAAAGATGACCGCTAGGCTGCGTGCTTGCGGGGTTGATGAGATTGGGGTATTATTGACAGTGAGGAGGAGTTTGGGTGTAGGGGTGGTAGTTGCAGGGGGAAGAGTATTAGTTCTGTTTTGGATATGTTAAGCTTCAAGTAATGGTTGGGCATCCAGAAGAAGATTACATAGAGACAGTTGGCGATACGGGACAATAGAGTGGGGAGAGGTAAATTTCTGTGTTATCGGAATAGAGATGATACTGAGGACCAATTACAGAGCCCTGGGAGACCACAAGAGAGAGGGAGTGAAGAGGAGGAGACACCAGAGAAGGAAACACAAAGGACAGTTGGATAGGTAGGACATTAACCAGGAGATCATAATGGAGGTCAATGAATATTGCGGCTTTATGTTGAAGACCCCAGTGGTCATATTGTAGTACTTGGGAACCGGGGAAGAATTGCTGTATTCTTTTAACAATACCCAATACATGTGTTCTATTTCTACAGGCTGTCTTCTGCCATTGCTACTCTTATCTACTATATTCATGGACATCTGATTATTAAACACTAGGATGTTGATTTCTCAAAGCACATACATGTCACTTGTGTTTTCACATTTTTAAACATAATGGAGAAATAAGGCATGCTTATGCATATATTTTATAAAATAATCCAATTAATTTGCTTGATGGGCAATCAACAGAACTAAAATCAATTGAGAAAGCTGATTTTTCTTGCAAATGTATTGGGGGCTTTATATAAGTGGATTTCAATGTTTTTTCAGTGTAATGTAACAGCACTTACTGTTGTAAGACTCCTTGGTGAAGCCAGTTTCCTGAAGTTTGTGGTTCAATACTATATCAACACCGCTGATCGATGAGGAGTCTGTTCCTTCATCGCTGATATAAAAGGGACACCTTTTTTTGGTAGAAATATCACTATACACCAATGCAAATGGTGTCCGTCTTGGATAAATATTTTAACTGAATTAATATGTAGGTACAGTACTACCCTAAGCAAACATTTGATTTCATATGCTGGTGTCTGCTTGTTTCCTTTGGTCCCTCCTGCATGCTTGCATGATATTTAAGAAATAGTTGTGCAAAATTCTTAGGCAGGATAATTTAACCCCATCTCAGATCTCGCAGTTATGTGATGCTAAACTATGGAGAACATGAATCAAAGAAAAAATACTAATCATTATCATACTGCACCGACACACTTTATTCGAGCAAATACCCAGTATGTACCTGGCAGATACCTGGAATGCGCCGCTCCTCACCTCTGACAAGCCCCGTTGCGTTTGCCTTCCCAGCCTGGGTTCATGCCTGGCTGACGGGCGGCTGATCTGTTAAATGATAATGATTAGGATTTAATAGGCTGCAATGCTTCGCGTGTCTACCAGATGGCATAAATTCATGAATTGTAATGCAGTATATATATATATACTGTGCAGTATTGCAGCCAGCGGGAATAAAATGCTTCAATCCCTGCCTGGAAAATACCTCAATGCACTCGGGCAGAAAACAGTCACAAACCTCAATACACCCGGGTATACCCGAATTCGTGGGACTAGCCGAGCTCGAATAAAGTGTGTCGCCAGTGTATGTGTGTCATTGTTCAACATTCTTACTGGTGCATCTAAGGCACGTTCTATAGTGCCGGGCGCGTGCTAAGCCGTGCGCGCGGATTTTTAGTTGGCTGACGTGAGTCAGCCTTTCTATAGAAGGGCCGCGCGCGCACGGCGGGGAGCCGACAGGCAGCGGCGAAGATGAGGAAATTCATCTTTTCGCTCTGCTGCCTGCGCTCAAATGTATGTGTGTATGTATGTGTGTATGTATGTTTGTATGGATGTGTGTGTGTGCGTGTGTAAATAATTGCAGAAGTTAAAAAAGAAAATATTTATTAAAGGTTTTTCTTTAAAAAATCTTATCTAGGAATTACTTTCACTCACACAACCCATGCACACACATATACTCACACATACATACACATACATACACATACATACACATACACACACATATACACACATATACATTACCTGCAGCTCCCGGCACTATATACAGGAAAAGCATGAGGCATGTGCACGCGCGTTCGCATAGGAACGCGAGGCCACACGGCCGCATGCTGTATATTACAGCCCTAAGGCTCAATCATCAGAAATTATAGAAAGCAATTGTATTGTATATTGATGCAAGATAGTACTGTACATACTCATGCTGATGCAGGTTAATTGTTTGCACCGGATTGGTACTTAAATCTTCATGGCACATATTCACTAATCAGTCTGTGCCCTAAGATACCTTCCAGTGGTAAAAGTACCTACAGACCATTAGAGCTAATAGGCTGGAAGGCGTCTTATAGCTGGAAATTGCAAAGTAAATACAGTATGGGCCTATATCTTATAGAGATGAAAATGGTAAATATATGTATGTACAACAGAAACTATTTTTTGTCATATTCACCTATCCTTAAAATACAGGATAAACACAAAAATACTGTAACTTCAAACAGTCAGATTGGAAACGTCTTAAATTATTATTTTCACATAAGCATGTACTGTATTTATGCTCTGTTATTTTATTGATTTAAATTGCCGAATAAAAGAAATACTGGCTTAGTACAGAAATGACATATTAAACACTGCAGAATAAAAGTTAGAGGGATGCTTCCCATTGTAAAGTGTTTGCCATTTTCTTTATTTGGAAGTCTAATGCAATATGGGATATTAGCAAAGTAATCTATGCATTAGAAACTGAAACGGTATTTTATTATAATACGCGTCACTTAAGTTCTGCCTAACCTCTCATATTGCTCAATGTAACCATTTTCAAAATATCTCCCTGATGTAAGTAGGGTAAATACGGTTGATAAACTGATGAACAAGAGTTGACTGTTCAAAATGTCCCTCTTATGGCTTTGTCTACAAAACCTCAGTAGTGAGTTATTACAGGGTAATGCTTTCAAAGCTAACTACACTTTACTGAATAGTATTCCCCAGCATTCATTTAATAGAAAAGCTTAGTACATAAACTACTGGGTCTCATAGGAGACTGACTGGATTTCTGAAACGGAATGACTGCACTGCGTTTTTGGATACTTTGTTCAGCTCTGTGTGTTGTTTGCCTGTACACAGCACTTTATAAGGACAAGAAGGGTCTACAAAAACCTTCTGTGTATAATGAAAAGAGGCCACATCACAATCACTAAGAAATGACTAGCTGATCTGTTCAAACTTCCCTTATATCACAATTTTCTTATGTACAGTAGCGTTCAAGTCCTCCAGTGGTTCAGATGTACTTAAGACATGTTATCCAGTTTCTCATTGCTAATTCATTTCTAAGCTCTTACACTAGAGGAAACCTGTTTTGAGACTCCATGTCAGTACACTGGGATCTTAGGCAATTATCTCACTGTGCCTCAGTCAGCCAGCACTACAAAGTAAGGATTATTACTATTATTTGCTAAATTTACTTTGCATTGAGTGGTTTGTTAGCACCATGTAAAAAAATAAATACATAAATAAATATGAACATGCAGTGGACCCAATGTAATAAAGAATGAAATTGACTATATCCTAGATGACAATAAACACTTTATTGAAGACTGCGCAGTCCTTAACCGCTTTGACACAAGTGAACTCCGATTGGTTCACTGTAAATTACATCTGAATGTGAAGATGGAAAGAATAAAAGTGATTGAAAGAAGATAAAGACAATCACATCGAGAAACTCAAGTATAACGGCAGACAATTTTAACTAGCGCTGAAAAATTGCTTCAGCTTGCTCAAAATGTATACTTTAACAAACAGTTCTGAAGAACTTACGAAGATTGTAGTTGAAAGCGCAGAAAATGCTGGAGGAATTGCTAAAAAAAAAAAACCAGGATAAGCTCTGTCTGTGTTTCAAGTTTTGTCTCTGGTTTTAAATATATATTGCCATGCTCATTAGCACTCCTCTTTGACACTTATACTCATATATATATATATACAGTATGTTGTGGTTATTTTGGGGGTTCAATATGAGCTTATAGGGGTCCTGTATGTTTAAGAATTGAATATGCCAAACTTTGAAAGATGATCTGCAGGAGTATAGCTGAACATGTAAGAACATGTAACTGTGATACGGTGGAGAAGATACAGAAGAAAACAAAAGCTTAAAGAAGACGAAGCAGCAACTTATTATTGGAAAAAAGCAAATAATCGCACTCAAACAAGGCAATGGATCAACAATAACATACTGTGCACTTGTAATAAAGAGAGTTGATGTCTTCTACATGGAATTGTACAAGAACACAAAGAAGGGTGGCTAGCGTGTCAGTCCTTTCTTCCATGAAGGAAAATAGCAAAGGAGGGAGAGGGAGTGGGTGGTATGATACCTTTTAGTGGACCAACATGTGGTTGATATGGTACAAGCTTTCCAACCTCTCAGGATTCTTCATCAGGTATGGCAGACATACAGCAACAGAGAATATTTGATACAGTTTTGTAACAGGGATATCTGGTTACAATTGATGTTGAGAGGAACTGGGACATTAATATAAGGTGAATGCTGGCAACCAGGTGTAAAAATGAACAGTGGAGGCATGAAAGTCTACTCTCTATTGAAATGTAAAAGTGGCCTTGATGATCGGGAGACAAGGCGGGGAGTGGGATTGGACAAGACAGTATATGTGTATAATATATTAATCAATATATAAAATGTATACCAGGTGATAATACATATAGTACAACAATTTGATCTCACCGCTCTCCTAATTGCAAATCAATAATGTGGGGTGGTGCATACAAGGGACAATATATTGTATATGAAACAAAAATTAGGGAATGACACAGAGGTCTCCCCAAGGTCCCCGTTCACTGCACTCTATCCAATCCCAATAATATACATACGACACAATAGCCCATTTACTTAGTATGTATTACAAATCATATAGGTGACCTGTAGTAAACGCTCCACACTTGGTAGAACAACGTTTGACTAATAAAAGCCTAAATGGCCAAAAATAATAACGTTTTTATTAATGAATAGTGACAAAAACGTGATGATTTATTTACAGTGTATTCAAATAAATCCCATAAAAAGTAGGTGGATGATCATATATCTGTGTATGGGATTATTACCCGGCCTCAATATTAATTAGACCGTGATTACCCCCTGATCGGCTGGATGCTATAATGGCTAATGCATAGGAATCTAATTGGTGCCTCATATACGACACCCATCAGTATTCATAATAAGTATAGTGATAACAATACATGTGATGGCGTATATTAAATCATAACTATGCATGTACACCACACTACACTCTATATGCAATACAGTTGTATCACAGTATAGTGATATATCTAATCAACTGTTGGTATTAGTAATAGCTCTAGTAGTGGCTGTACATGAGATCAACCCACAGCAACTATTACAACACATATATCCAATATTGTGTTGCCTACTTACTGTATGTTTAGGCTGAATAGTGCTGTGGTATAAACAGATGTTCAGAATATAATGAACACATCACCGTTATTAACTAATATGTAAACACACAGCATATAATTCACGTGTTGTGGATGAGTCACATATTATCAATCACAGTGATAATGTTATGTATGGTTAGCTGTGTTACAGCATAGCAAGGTCCGCAATAACCTCTTCCGTCTATCTCTCACCATACAAATGTATATACAAATCACACATTAAACGTGAGCAGTGGTACAGCTGAATAAAATGCGAGCCCAAAGTAATGATTGCCCGGTATGAACCCACTGCCCATATACATGCGTGTGTAGAGCATCGCCATACATCTCCTCAGTCGAGAACCGCCGATCAAACCTACTGCCTCCACAACGTCAACGCAGTGATGTCAGCCCGACGTACAGTCGCGCGGCGGGTGGGAGGAGTGCAATGTACTGTATCCAGCATTCATTTATGTCCCAGTTGGAGGCGTGACTACCAAAGTCAGCCTATCTTTTTGATGCATAGAGGCGTGTCTAAATTAGTGATTACTCAGTGGTTCATATATGCACATGTATATACATACTTGCATTTAACACTGCCCAACCCCCTTGATGACATAGATCAGGGGTGTGAATATTTTTTGTCTGCGCCCCCCTGCCTGCTTTCCCTCCTTGCTCATGCCCCCCGCCCCCCTTACCTTTTCTCCGGCGTCATCTGACGTCACGACATCATGTGATGTCACGTTGCCATGGTAACTCGTGGCAATTTGACCCCACTGCGTCATTTGACGCCGCATTGTCATAGTGACATGTCGCCACAAGCCACCGGAGACAAAGTAAGAGGGAGTTACAGAGGCCTCGCGCATTTCCCCGGCATTTAATTTAAATGTTGTGGATTAGAGCGCAGAGCACCTGTAAGCGCTGCACCCCCTCCCACCACTCACCCCAGTTTGGGTACTCGACATACATGACTAATATGGTCCTATGGTATTCCATCTCATGATGTAGATACCCATATTTGGTCATCGTTATCAGGGGGTTGGACAGTGCTAGAGCAGGGAGAGAGTGAGTGCTGGCAACTGCAGGCAGGTGAAGACTGAGCAGAAGAGATCAGTTATGTAGAACCCCCATACCTTCTCTCCATTCACTCATACAGGAGGGGGCTATGGGGTATGGGGGTTATTGCACTAAAGTCAACGAATATTTATTGCTGCAGGGGTCCATTCAAAAGTGTGGACCTCCAGCAGCGTTAATCCTTTCTGTTAATAGCTACCCTTCAAAATTGCTATTCAAAATATTATCTGCATAATTTGCACTGCGCCTGGTCAGCCAGCTTCCCTTTCTTAATAAGATCCCACCGTTTAGGATAATCGTTGCTAAATGTACACGTGTTTCGGCATAATTATTAATTAAAAGGGTGAACAGTGTTTCTGAACAAAAACAAAGCAATATATTAACAGACAACATAGCCACATTTTAACACCAGTCTATTTGCACTGATGAGTGATGAATGATTGGCAAATGATTCGAGCTGAATAGCATCTCCCGCTTTGATTTTTATCATCTCTGCTCTTGGCGGGACGGGGAAAGACGCCTCAATGAACTAACAAGTAGTGGTGGGACAAAAAGAAATGACTGTAGGGGTGGGTGTTATGGTGTAATGAGATGACCTGGCAGTACCCTAACTTTATTATTTTAATAATTTAGTAATGCGACATCTATCGGAAAAGGTAACTAATGCACCTAAGTAGAAATCTATATAGTTTTTATGACTGATTTCATTTCAGTAATTTTAAGTTCAGTCATTTAACGTCAAGGCACTAAAATACGGGACAGTTATGCGTCCCAACAGATCTTTCAGGGACAATGGGACAAGCCAATGAAATAAGCGATAATCCCGTTTATATGGGATGTCTGGTAACCCTACACTTGAGGTGTGCAAAACTTTTACCTAGGATAGCGAACCAGGTGACATGTCCCCTTTTTTTTAGCCGCAAAAAAATTCACAGCTGAGTTTTCAAGCAATTCATCAATTCTTAGGAACACAATAAATGTCAATGCTGCATTTTACATAGTTAAACACATCTTTAGTTAACACTGATTTCTGGAAAAATAGGATAGTATTTATAAATGTCTACTCTTCCAAATTATGTTTTTACCTCATAAGTTTTCCGATTGCACTCTCAAGTAAGTTTTCTAATTAAATGGTAAATTATTAAAAAGGACAATGAAGAATCTATTAAGGATTTTATTAGAACAGAAAATTTAGACCTTAAGTAACAATAAATGTGTCTTAAAACATTATTTGTATGTGTAACCCTTCCTGCCTGGCTCCCTAGGGAGGTTACATTGGTGCAGTGGTGTATTAGACATCCACATTAATTTAGCTTGTCTCACGGGTTGTCTGTGTTCAGCTGGCCGATGGAAATGATGGGAGCCAGGAGTTTTTCTAGTACAACTATTTAACTATTGTATTACTATTTGCACCGGCTCATCTCTTCTCCTGATGCTGCTCACACACACTTCCAATCATCGTTAATAACAATGAAACCGACAAATCCCCAGATCTGTCTCCTGCTGGGTTCAGCGTTTAAAGTCTCCTTGTGATGCTGCAGCAGTGGCACTATCCTCCCCCTCACAGCCCTTGGGCTATCCGGGCTGTGTCAGGACCAGCGGCACACTGCAGCATCCAAGTAGAATCCCACTGCACCGGCTCTTCTCCTGACACACACACACACGATCCAGCCCAATTACACGCCCCTCCCCCCCCCATTCCTCTGCTCCTGCTCTCGAATTTGTGCAGGACAGCTGAGCGCTCATTCTTGGAGAGGTGGTGACGTCACCGCTCTCAAGCATGAGTGCGCTCAGCGGCAGCGTGGCCGCAGCCTAGGAGGCGGGGGAGAGGGGAGTTACACATGGAATTGGCCTGATCTCGTTTCCTTGAGTGTGAGTCACAGCTACAGTATAACATGTCTGTGGTAATCGTTAGAAATGTTTGCAGGATACTTTTTCTTTTAATGACCATAGTGGTCGTTTTAAAACTCATCTGTCCTTGAACATGTTTGGAATTATTCCTGAGAAGCAATTAATAAAAATAATACAAAATATCTGTTCTTTATAGTTAGGAGTTTTCCAAGTTAAACAGGAGAGGAATCTGTAGTGGATCAGGGTTTCCATTCTGTTCTGCCATGACTCATCGCGTTATAAATGACTTCCAAACTTAAAGGAAACATGACCAAAGTGAACTAATAGGTTGAATTGAGGTGATTAACACATTTAAATAAAACAGACATATTTGTATAGAATGTTTTCAACTTTAAATGTTTCCATAGTAACTAAACACATTGGCGTTTTTTATTATCTTAACCTGACCATTTGGATGGAGTCTCACTATTTCAGTTCATCTCAGTCAGCAAGGTTCATTCAACTGTGATCGTGCTGGTAAAGGCGATATCACATGGCAACTCCCATTGACTTCCATGGTAGTTTCTGTGCAATAGTGCCCTGATCGGTACTATTGGAATTTAATAAATAACCCCATAGACTTCAGTGGAGTCTTGTTCTTTGAACCCATAAATATTCTACCAACTATAATTTTTAGTGCACAACCCATTTAACTAATATAAAACATAGTAGAGTAGGTATTGTTTTACTTCAGAGTACTTAGAGCACTCTCAGTAGTTAGTAAAATTATAGGGTCTTGTTGATCTTTGGGGAATATATAGGACCAGTAAGAATGAATGAGGATTATGCACTTAACGTTAACTTAAAGGCAATTAACAGAAGTACTGTTACCTATAATTTGTTTGTAACAGATAACATCACTAATGATGCACAGAATGTGGAATGTACTTAACAGCATTTCCTATATATAAAAAAACTAAAATAGCCAAAAGTAGGCTTTTGCATCTTCCTGCCAGATAATGATTTATCTTTTATTTGATTGCTTTTCACAAGGTGAAGGCTAAACGCTTCAGTTCTCTAGTTCTGGAAACTCCTGCTTCCTCTTTAAAGCAGAAATCTATCTTAATGAGAACCTGTTTGTTTAAAGTTTCTTTGTTCCCCGGCTGATTAATGGTTCTAAAAATGCAATGTGATTACTGATATGCTACTAATGTCTACTTACTATGCCATAAGGTTCAAAATGTAATGTGAAATTGTGATGGGAATGTACACAGACGTTTCTCCTTATGAGATGCCGAAATCTTTAATTTTTTATTCAAGTCATGTGAATGTAATTTTTTTGTACATTATGGCAGCAGGGCTGGATAAGAAGCCTTCCTGGAGTAATTACATATTCCAGGGTAGCCACAAAAGAACAGCACTGGAAATAATACAAGAGCTAATGCACTATTTAACAATTCAAGCAGAGTAGCCCTGAAAATTGCTTTGTGGGTCTGTGAGTACAGAATTTCCTTTTTTTTTCTGTTCTTACGTTTTCAGCGCAACTTAGAAATATGAAACCATGGAAAACATGTTCATAAAGATGTACTTGATTGATTGAGTTGGAAATAGTGATTTTATGTAAGGTTACAAAGAATTTTTTTTGTATTTATGTGAATGTTTTAGAAAACGGCAACACACACCACTTGATTAAAAAAATAATTGTTGTCTAGTGCTTTTCAAATCAAGCTGTTTCCGACACACTTGACCCCTTGGTCAGTGGAAAATAACAAGACAAAAAGAGATACCGGCGCCTTGAGAGTCCAAAATGGTAATTGTCCTGCAAGTCCAAATCATAGGAATGAATATCCAAAGGAGTGACCTTTCAGTTCCTTAACCGTCAGATGATCAGATAAAACTTCCTCCGTGTGTTGCGTAATATGGAATGAGAAAAAGAAAAAATATAGTGCAACACAGCTTACATATAATGGATTGCTCTATGACAAACCTGACACACCTTCACAACAAAACAAAACTAACAGGACAGGCATAAGACATACAAAAGCAAGGCTGAAAATAAAAGCTAATTTAATACAAATCTAAAACAATATAAAATTGTGAATAAACGAATGACAGAGAGACCGCCAAGCCGGTGGAGTAAAACCGAAGCCCTACTCAGAGGATGGCTGATGCAAACAGGCAATGGATATCAGGTGTAGAAAGAAGTAAGTCCTCCTCTGGCTGCACAATAGCATTCACCGGCGTGCTTTCCCGTGTTCCTCAGGCGGATGTTACAACACAGGTGGGCAGGCCTTGAGGGGAAACAACCTTCCTGCTGCTAATCCAAAACCGGAGCGTTCCTCTCGTCAATTCGTCAAGACAAGCTAACGGAAACCCTACACGTTTCGTGTGCTTGCGCACACTTCCTCAGTGGATATGAGTCATGTCAGTGGTGCCTTGTATATATCCTCGTGCTGAAAATCTGAAAATTGCAGGGAACCCTTTAGAGATGATCACGAGACCCTAGGGTTCATAGGACCGCCTCATCACTTTCTCCTGCTGCCCCCTACCCTGTTACTAATACACTTTTTCCTGCTTCAAGACAGTGCTGTCTCCTGATTTCGTGGGATCAACACGGTATCATTTATCTGAGGAAGGTCCCACAAGGGCTGAAACGTTGGTCATGTTTGTGCTATGTTTATTTTTGAATACAAGTTCTTACTTACCTTTGAGTGCTGTCTTGTGTCTGCTTGAGTGGACTCTCTCTCTCTCTCTCTCTCTCTCTCTCTCTCTCTCATAAATGACCAAATTACAGTATGTACTGTAGCACCTTTCTGGGGTTCACGTAATAGCCGCTTATCAAAGCTCCCACATCCTGCGGGCCAATAGGAAGAAAGACGGGACGTAATTCGGTGCGGCTTCCTCTGGCCCATTTGATGCTGAGCTTTAAACTTGCAGACGCTACCGGCACCCCCTTCGGAGATAAGTATCTCGGGAAGCAGGGGGTCTCCAGTGCTGGAATTAATGGGGTTCAGATCCGGAGACCCCTTGCTTCAATCCTATGTAAATGAAATAACAAAAATAATTTAAAAACTACCCACTCCTTTAAGAAACTTGTATTATTATTTTTCTGCAAAGGGGAAAAAACCCTTTTAAGATATGCAAATAACTGCATTTGTACAGTATTGTAAATTGAACGGCATATAAAGTCCACCCACCCTAAGTTATTTTTGGATCTTTTTGTCCATTAAACTTGCAATATAAAGCAAAGCTAATTATAAACGCTAAAAGCAAGTGAATTACAATATAATTGCAGGTTGTGGAACAAAGATGCAGAAATGAATGACCAATAATCTGCGTAGAAATGGCCCAAGGAACGTGCAATAGACTATGCACAGCGAATTGCATTTATCGGGCAGAAACCAGTTATAGAAAGAATGGTCAATTTGACTAAAATGAGTAATGTAAAGCTCAGCTATCTCTACAATGTACAGTACCTGCAACCTCATTCAATTATTATTAGTGCATATCTAAATGTGTGCATGAAATAGTACAATGCTTCCTTGGTTCTGAATGCTTTTCTTGGCTCCATACCTGCTCCCTAGAGACCTGAAAACGTCTATGTAATAATTTTTGTTCACTGTACTGACACCTGCCGCTGACAAAAGAATTGTAACAAAGCCTATGCCCTAAGTTAAGGCGACACAAGGAAAGAGATCACAAAGTTCAAACCAGGTCAAGGAATAAGCCATCAAAAACTTTTACCTCTATTAACTTTTATTTCAGTTTATAAGCCACGTTTCTTATCTGCATGAACCAATAAAGCACAATACTTCCACACAAAAAAAGTTTCTTTGGAAAAACTGATTGTATTAAAATGAAAGATGGATGATACAGCGATAGCTGAAATAATGATTTCCTTATGTAGGCTGGATAACACTGTGTGTAGACTATGATGACTATAGCATTCTTTATGGTCACTAGTGTGCAATGAATTTTAAGTTCACTTAGAATCTTATTTTAATTTTATTTTTGCATCAAAATCCCTCTAGTAACTTGACTCCTTAACACAAATATCATGTTTGTTTTACTTATTTTGGTAAAATATATGCAATTTAATAAAAATATATATTTGACATATTTAAAGGTCTTTTTACTAATCTAATGAACTTTTTTCAAGGGCTCATGTCCCTTAATGGGTGAAAGACACTGGTGCTATCAATGTGTAACAATGAAAATTAGGGAAATATTACTCTACTATTATAATGCAAAGTTAGGCACCCTATCAAAAAATACTGGCTGTTAAACACATTTAGATTCTTATTTTTTTAAACAGCATCCTTCATTAGAGAGATTTCACTGACTAGCAGCAACAATGTGTAGAATTTACTGAACACAAAAATGATTTTATTTTTTTCTTATGTGCAATTGGGAATGAACTTTCCAGAATAAATGGTGTACAGTTATTACAATATAATAGAAAAACTTGTGGTTAATGATAATAACATTTGATGCTGAATGTAATCAGAGAAAGAAGTAGATTAAAATAAGTTCTCCCATGCTAAAATGTTCTGTTCAGCACATAACATTTAAAGTGTGCAGAATACAGATGGCGCGTACAAGGTTCAAAGCCCTGAACAACAACACAAAAGTCTGTGTGGATAAAATCTCACTGCTCATTGAACTATAGAGAAAAAAAGATGATAAAATCTATGCAACATCAAACAGAAAAATTGTATTTCCCGAATAAACCAAAATGTGTTTTTGTTTTACATACCAATAAGAATGATGGTGTTCTTTGCCCCAGATACTGCTTTCATGCCAATAAAAAAACATTTTAAAGCTTACTAACAAAAGCCCAAGATTACTGCACTGGCTGCCCACTTTTATGTACTAACCTCAATAAATTGCATATTCATGTAAAAAATTAAATGTTACAAGTGTGTAAAACGTACACAGCAAAAACATGATATAAAATGACATCACTTAAAAATGTGTTGCATTGAGGATTACGGTTAGTAGACAACTCAACAAACATTTTATTGTTTCCATGTCTGAACCCCAATTTCCAGATTTTACATTGACGCTCATCGAGTTATTTAGAGTGAGTCTCACTCCTTGGGTGGCATTTTCACTCATTGACAACATGTCCATCCCCATACTGTACATTTCAATGAAGATTAAAGGGTCGCCTGGAGATAATAGCATCATCCATTACCTGGGTTTAAAGGTCATGATCATGATCTTGGGGAAGCTCTTTGTGACCTTGGTTAAATTGCTTTATCTTATTGTGCCCTGGTGCCAAAAAAATCGATTTTAAGCGTCATAAGTGCATACATGTATCATGCTTGCAATTTAAAGTACAGTTTTGCTTTCTCATTCACCTCTATAAAAAATTGTGTAGCCACTCCAAATTTCACTCATTTGGATTAATCAACCAAAGTTTCATTAAATAATATACCAAAACAGCTATAGGTTTGGACCCAACAAATGGGTGAATTCATGTGTTCTACGGAATAATGGATCAGATGAGAAAGGGTTCCCCAAGTATATTTTTGTATATAAACTTAAGTGCAATATTGTACTATTACTATGGCAAATTGTTTTCCAGATATGAAATGTTGGCCATGACTGTTTAACATGTAATCATTTTTATTGTTCAGCATTTTTTAGTACTGTTTTTTACACTGGCAGCACAGGCTGAATGAAAGCTACTTGCTTGGGAAGTGGGCTAAAAGCTGCTATTAAAATCAAAGGACGCTTTAAAATATTAAAAATGGCATTAAAAAAAACCAGGCTGAATAAAAGTCACTTTCTTGTACACTACTTTGCAATCCATGCCTTCCAGACTCCCAAGTGAGACTACCAATATATATTCTCGCTCAGAGAACTTACTTGCATTTTGTTATACAGAAAGTCTCAGTGAGAAAACAGCAACATCAATACTAAACTCTGTTTCTAATTGTTGTACCTAAATAAACCACATGTAATTAAATACATACATTGCACAATTCATTCATAGAGATATTTTCTAAAGGCAAATAATGACATCTCAAGATACTTAAATGTTAACACGTTAAAGGAAACTGAGGTTTTCTCATATGGGGATTGTGCCATGAATGGTTATAAGTATCAGTAGTGCAACTGGGGGGGAGGGTGAAAGGGGCTTTAGCACCCCCAAGAATTTGCTTAGGGGGAGAGAGCAGGCCTCTCTAAGAGAGCAGCCCATCTCCATCGACTGACGACACAACTTCAAATGGCGATGCGTTGCCATGACAATGGGCTTTCACGTGATTTAGTGACATCATGACACCGCAACGTCAAAAACTTGGTATCCCCCAAAAATGAGAGAGAGGGAGAGAGGGAGAGAGGGAGAGAGGGAGAGAGGGAGAGAGGGAGAGAGGGAGAGAGGGAGAGAGGGAGAGAGGGAGAGAGGGAGAGAGGGAGAGAGGGAGAGAGGGAGAGATTTCAAGTTTAATAAGTGTCTCCAGTTGTATATAAATCCCCCTCAAACGTCTCTCCAAATAAATTAGGGAGACATGCCTTTGGTGAAAGTGGAGCACACCTGATGTATCTGGATTGGAGATATGCTAATGCCTATGCGAAGTGAATTTAAATAAGTCCCATCCCAACCTAATGACACCAACCTAATGACAGGAATGGTGTCAGACCCAACAAGGACTATAACCTACAACCACTATTTTTCTAGGTGCAGCTCTATCAGTGTGAGCTAAACTAACTGAAGGGTAGAGTTCCTATCACATCCTACTTTTGAGCTGCTCACGACTCACACATGTAGCTAATCCAGCAATTAGTGTATCTCACAGCTACATTATATCAGGTGTGCTCCACAATGAACATTAAACTGTAAACTAGTGTAGCCTGGAGCTCCTGTGGCTCCTGGAGACCCCCCTCCCCTTGGGCAGCTCGGTCGCGGGTTTCGAGAGACCCGACGGCTGCTTCCAAGGGTGGGGGCTGGAGCAGGGAGCAGCGCGGCTTCTCCTGCCTGCGGCCGGTTGCCGGGGACGCGATCGGGCGGTTGCTAAGGCCGCGATCGCGTCTCTAAGGTCCCGGCGGCCGGACAAGCAGGGCGCCGCCATTAAGAACCCTGTTGCGCATGCGCAAGGACGCGTAGGCGCAGGGAAAGCCCCCGAGACAGGGATAGCTCGCGCGAGAGCAGGGAGAGCTGAGGGAAGGTCGAGGCAGCCCGGGAAAGCTTGCGCAAGCGCAGTGAAGGTAGGGAAAAGCCCACGAACCCCTAGCCTACCAGGGAAGGCTCTGAGCTGGGACTACATATCCCAAGAGCCTTTGCGAGCCCCATGTGACCCCAGGGAGCCAATAGGGCTTAGGAACTCTGCAGAGGCAAAGAGATACAATTCGCGGGCTTGCAGCACGTTGATCAGTCAGAGACCGGAGCAGCCAAGGGAAGGAGGTAGGGTACAGGAGTCAGGGACTCCCTGTACTAGGCCAGCAGCCCCCAAGGCCCAAGATAGCCCTGAGTCCCCCAGTAGAGTGAGTGTTGCCAGGGACAGCCCTCAGGATAGGGACCCTGTCACTTACCTTAGTTGGAACTGGGGAACAGAAGGGATGATAGGGACAAGTGGGCTGAGTGTTTATTCGCAGTGCGTTGCTGTAGGCGCTGATAGGTGTCAGTTGGAGCTAGGGAGCTGTGAGGGAAGGAAGGGTGCGGGGAGTGAGAGCAGCTCCTGCAACCCCATAGGTACCCACACCCCAGGTAGGCCCCAACCCCCCCACTAGGTAGAGTGGGTAAGTGCTGAGGTAGGCCCAAGATAGGGACGCTGCCCTTAGTGCGTTAGTGTGCTGTCTTGTCAGGGTCACGGCTGTCAGTGCGTGAGGTCTGACAGGCAGACACAGTATTGTGCAGCACGTTGGCTGTACACACCCAGTAGGTTGCAGCGTGCTACTGCAAGTGCTGGGATGACTAGACGTAGTTAGTTAGGACTGCGAAGGCTAGTTGCAGGGGTAGAGTAGGACCGGGGACAGTTAGGGGAGCGGAGTAGGCTATTAACCCCTTAGGTCCCAGATAGGTTCTCACCCCCAGTTGTGGTACTACAGGGACAGGCCCTAGGTTAGGGTTCCTGTCACGCTAGTGCCAAGTGTTAGTTAGGGACTCAGCGGATGCTGCGGTTCCTGTGAAGCAGTTCGGACCCACGTTGGGGTCCACAGAGACTGTTCCGGAGTGGAACCGCTCGAGCAGTCCACGTTTCAAGGAGTGCAGTGGAGGATCAGAAGGAAGCATCGCTCATCTGATCCTTTTAGAAGCTTGTTGCTGACCCGAGCACCGGAGTGCTCGGCAGGTATTATGTCATCACATGTGCACCAACAGGCCTAGAGGTTTTAGTGACTGCGCAGTCACCCAGTGACTATCTCTGTAGGAGTACGGGACATTGGGTGGGGTTCTTGGGACACTGGGTGGGATCACCTAGTGTTGGGGAATCGTCCTGCGAGACGTCACTGTTAGTGTCTCCTCGTGAGAGGGACACAGGTTATGATTGATGTGATGATATTCTCCATGCATGTTAGTAAAGTCATTAGTTATTATACCCCACTGTGTACGTGATTATTATTGTATTGTCCTGCGAGGAACCACTCCCCCTCTGGTGGGAGCCATCGCAGGTGGAGGCGCTGCATCGTTGTAAGTGAGTACCCTAGTATAATTGCCCCAGGTTCCCCGTGGCGGAAGCTCAGCCCTCCTGTGAGCCAACAGGTAACGCACCACACCTGAGTAACCTTGTATGTTCCTGCACCCACACAGTGTAATCTGCGATTGGGGGGGGGGGGGGAAACCCATTACACTAGGAAGTGGTCTACTTTTAAAGGAAGCCAGGAGGAGGGAACTACTACAGGTATATTTCACTCATTTTGGTGCTATAGGAGGCATACTGTATGCACAAAAATGGCTACGGTATAATAGAACAGGGACAAAAATATTAAGTGTGCCATCTGCCAGAGTGCCACACACATACTGAATTGAAATACTTTATTTGAAAATAAGCAAAACTCTACAAACTGCACGAGGTGATTGCACTTGCTTCCCACAGCACACAAGGTGTTATTGGGTTGACAAGCCACCCTAGGCATGCGGTAAGGTGTCAGACCCAACAAGATCAGAAGTTTAACCCAGATCTTGCTTGGGAACTTGGCTAAAACCTGCTACAGAAATCAAAGGATGCTTTAAAACTCGTTAAAAATGGCATTAAAAAAAACCCATATCAGATTTCACATGTTTTGCTGCTTTAAGTAATATGAGTTGTGCCCTTAATATTATTACTACTACACGTGATAATGATAATAATAATATTAATAATAAACGTTACAATAAATGTTAAATCATTAAAGTACACCTTTGTACTACTTAAAACATTATATAATCATGGAGTAGAAAATCTGAGTCATGTTATGAACAAGCTGTCTGGAAAGTTTCTCCTTAAGGTGTTTTCTGAAAAGTTTAACTTATTCGAAAATAATGTTTTCATTTGGTTTCGCACAAATAACGGTATTGTTTTCAGTGAGGTTTCTCATTATAGGATAACATATCCATTTTCTCACATACCACATTTTGTTCCTCTTGGCTACACTGTTAATTATTGTAATATTGGTGGCTGTGTGCAAACCCACTGTGATGTTATGCGGTTAGTGAAGGGGAGTCAGTATACATGGCTCTGCTTTATTACCAAATGTGCCTAGTGTAGCAAAATCCCAGAAATCCGGAATGATGAAAACGAACTACAGTCAGGAATGAAGAAAAACAGGAATGATAGATTGCTGTAAATAATTAATATAGCCCTCCATATAAAAAAATACCTGTGTCATCTTTCTCAACTTTATTACTTGCTCCAGTAAAGAAATACTTTTTTTGAGGTCGGTAGATGAAAGAAATATGCTTATATAATGCCAGATTAAAATCTCACAGCCATTATTAAACAATCACTATGTAATCTTTTGTTCCAGAGAATTCAGGCTAATTATTATCATTACCCCTGAATTGATTCAGTGCTACAAATAGTAATTAAATAAAAACATCTATAAACTTGGAGCAATCAATAATCATGAGCTATAAAATATTGGTAACAATATTGTGAACTAGTTTTTGGACATGTTGGAGTTCAAAAGAAAATTGATATACTGGAAAATATACTGCTATATAAAGTCTTGGATAATATATGTGTAAATATATTTTTGTTAAACTCCCAACTTATTGTAACAGCCTTATTCACATATTAGTCCTATTTTAACTTAAAGTGTGTGAACTTGTCAAAGAAGAATTGTTCACATTTTGAATTCTGAAAAGGTAGAATATTCGTCAAATGTTCTCTTGAGCTTTATAGGAAAAAATATTCTAAAAATGTTGCCGGAAAGATTTAGTGAAATTGGCTTGAACTTCTGAAAGTTCTAACGAAATTAGCTAATTTGTTTAGCGAAACACACAACACGCCAGTAGGAGCAGTCACCATTGTGTGTGCATTGGATGTGCACAAAAAAGGTGTGGGGCTGCCAAACTATTGCACATGCTGAAGCATGCCAGCTGCTGCAGTGACACCTGCTACGTTTCTATATGCCCCTTCTTGGTTCCGTGTCATCCATCCCTCTAACCCACTTCTTAGTCTAAATTAACAAACATGCTTCCATCTTCTGCAGTCGCTCATCTGAATGCCTCTGGAGGAAATGTTCCACTCGTGCGTATTTTCTACACTATAAATGTATCCTTTACTTTTTTTAACTCTGCTCTTTATCCTGCCAAACAACACTATGGTACTTCTCCTCACTAATCAACACTCACAAACCCAATTTGCAATGCTGTCTTTTCTTTGTTTGACTCCTTCCTCCAAACTTCTTACTTTCCTACTTTCCTTCCTTCCTTCCTTCCTTCCTTCCTTCCTTCCTTCCTTCCTTCCTTCCTTCCTTCCTTCCTTCCCTTCTCAAGCATTTGCTTACCATTTTAAAGCAGCAGTAACACTTACCAAACCCCCTTTTTTAATAGGATGGGAAACAAAGGGATCTATGAAGCCAAACTGTATTCATTTCAACTCTTGGGACCACCAAGCTCTGTAGATACTTCCTGGTTGAAGTACCAGTGTTACGTCCCAGGTTTTAAATCTTCCTCCTCACGTGGGCCAAAAGGAAGCCGCAACCGATGATGAGGCTTCCTACTGGCTAGCCTGATGTGGGAGATTTTAACCACCATTTTGTTTCCCCTGAACTAAAACGCTGGTACCTTTACTGGTAAGTATCTCAGGAACCTTTACTGGTGAGTACTCAGGAACCAGGGGGTCTCACTGTAGTGACTTTTTTTTTTACAGGGAATACTACCCTGTATAAAAATGCAGGATAAAAAAAAGCAGTAAGTCATGATCACTGTTTTAAAGGCAAAGTGAATTCTATCCAGTCTTTCTGTCCCTTCGACCTCAATACTTCTACCCAAGTCTTCTTGTTCCATTCTTGCTTCTTTCCCCCCTGTTATACAGTTGGAAATCTCTCAGCTGCTCGCCTCTTCTTCTTCTACTATTTGTCCTCTCAATCTCCCCTCACACTTTGAGACCTCTTGTGAGAACTTATGGTGGGATAGTAACCTAGGTATATAATGGAACATACACCTGTCCCGAAAGGGTTGCACCAAAGTTAATTTAAATATTTCATATGGTGTATAGGATGTCTGCAGATGTTAACCACATCTGGAGCTGACCCCTCTTCCATTACAAAAACAAGAAGGTAACAGTTGAATTTAACTTTAACACAAATGCAGAAGGTAGAAAAGACCATATAAGGAAATAATGATGATGACAAATGGGTGGGAATTGTGTGAGTGATGTATGAATGTAAGGCATCGCTGCTCTAAAAGTGATTCTTTGACAAGTTTAGGAAGAGCTCTTGGTGCATATCTCCTCCCATAGAGATATAGGGGACTATTTACTGAACTTCAATAAGTGACTTAATGCTTGTTAAGTGCACTTTACAAGCATGTGTAGCTATTAACAAAGCTTCGATAACATGGCAACATCGCTTGTATACGGCTTTTGAACAATCATTAGCACTTTTGCTATACCAAGCCGTGCGGTAGCACAAAAATGCTGAAACTCGGGTAGGGTTAAGGTGTGGGTTAGGCCCTTCATAACCCCTCCCAGGAACCTTCACCCCACACCATAGGGCAATGACAACATTCACCCACCCCCTTTAAAATCAACAAACCAGGTACTGCTGTCTAACCCTGTCATTACTTTAGCGGTTAGCCACTAACGTACTTAAGATTGCCTTGTATTTTAGTTTTTGTGTACATAGTATTGAAGCAGGGGGTCTCCGGAGCTGAACCGCATTAATTTTAGGTCCGGGGAACCCCCTGCAGTACAGGCCCCAGTATGGCGTGGTGGTATCTCCTGCAAGTTTAAATGTCCCGGTCATGTGGGCTGTGACGCAGGACATTTAAACATGCAAGAGATACGAGCTACCTGATACAGAGGCCTGTATCTCGGGAAGCAGGGGGTTCCCAGACCTGAAATTAATGCGGTTCAGCTCCGGAGACCCCCTGCTTCAATACTATGTACAAGAAAAAAAAATGATACAGCGCAAACTCCTGTAAGAGTTGAGCAGGAGATGCAACTTCTCTCTGCGCTGCTCTTCCAGACTAGAGCGAAATCGAACGTTAAATTCATTTCACTCGTAAAGCAAATCCAAATTAGTGCGGTATACCATTTTTGTAACATACGGTGGAAAAAGTGATTTACTTTAGTGAATACTGTTTTTACACAATTGTCATACCTTTCGGTAGGACCATGCCAACATGTTTGATGTTCCAATGCACTTATCAAAGTTTGGTGATAAGGCCCCATACCAGTACTATTGAGCTTTGAATATCTACTGTGCCTATTATTAAAATGAAGTCTACTTTGAGAAACTTCTCAGCATCACTCACCTTTGTAAAATCAAGAAATAAAATAATAATAATATTGGTTCAAGTAAAGCAGATTTATTGATTACAATAAATGATCTTCCCTCTCCACCCTTCACATTTCTTCTCTGGCTAAAACGTGTTGCTTCTTCCTGTAACGGTGTTTCCCTCAGGGCCCTTCTGATCCTGACCCCTATGTGAGAAACTGCCCCAGTTACATGTCAGTGTAGTGTGGTGCACCTGCTGGCTCACAGGACTCCTGAGTCTCCCGCTTGATGTTGTTGGGGATGTGGCGCACCTGTTCTACTCACAGTTGGTACAGCGCCTTCATCCCTTCCAGATCCCCACGATAGCAGGGAGGAGTTTCTGGAAGAGAACTCCTGGGTGCATCTTCTTGCTGAATAACTCCAGTCTCAGACAAGAAGGATCTCTTGAACAAGGGCATCTTTAATTGCATGTTGCATGGCAGACTGCCCATCATAGCGGCCGACACTTAGCCGCACATCCTCATGTTGTACCTCTCAAGGAAGGTCCTTACTGATTCTGTAGATTGTCAATTTGGTTTCTTCCACCTCTCCCCTAAGGGAGATTACCAGCTGTGCCAGAGCCCTGGACACAGTGTGGGATCAGCTTGTCACTTAACTGGACTGACAGACAGACTTGAACTGCTGACTGACCCAGACATAACACACTGAATGAACACACACTTTAGGACGTGCTGTGCAATATATAGGCTCCAGAAAGACCCACCTCTGTGTCACTAACAGTGGACACAAAGCATGCTGTCACTTCCTTTGCTACATATGACACATCACAGGGTTTGAGGGCAAACCTCCATGATGACTACTGGCAACCATGCCTTCTTACCAGGGATTACTGCCAGAAAGAGAGAGATATGTAACACCAATTTTACACATGGCTACATTCCTTTGAAACAATGCCTGCTCTGTTACTCTACTACTAAAACATTAATGTATGCCATTATCCTTTCCCATCTGAGTTATTGTAACTTTCTACTAACTCGACTCCCAGTCTCAGAAATTTCTCCTTTGCAATCTATCCAAAATTCTGCAGATAAAATAATTTCACTCTCTCCCAGAACAGTGTCTGCATATCTCCACTTTAAAGTAGCAAATCACCTTGCACTTAATATTTTATTTTTTAGTTCTAGGATTGAAGCGGGGGTTCTCTGGAGTTTAACGGTGTTCATTTCAGCTCCAGAGATCACGATACTTACCTCTGTAGGGGTGCCAGCATCACGTGGAGTTTAAGTGTCCAGGTCATGCAGACAAATAGGAAGCTGCAAGGGATGATGTTACAGCTTCCTATTGGCCCGCGTGATGTGGGACATTTAAGCCGCCATTTTGTTATGCACACAAGTTTCCTGGCTGCAGAGATACCGGCACCCCCTACGGAGGTACAGTAAGTATCTGGGGAAGCAGGGGGTCCTCGTCCCAGAACTAATATGAACACAGTTCAGCTCTGGAGACCCCCTGCTCCAATCCTAGAACGAAAAAAAAGAAGAAGAAAAAAGAAAGATATAGTGCAAGGTGTTTTGCTGCTTTAAATCCCCAAGTCAAACCTACTGCTGCGGCACAGTTTATTCGAGCATTTGCCCGTTCTGTGCCGCAGCAGTAGCCTGGTGCGCGCCCGAGTGTGACGGGCGCGCGCCGAAGCAGCGGAAGAGCGCCCTCCGATCGGGGCGCTCTCCCTACCGCTGCCGGGTCCGCCGGGTCCCCCGGAACCCCCTGCCGCTGTCCCGCGATCGCGGGACACCAGGGCTCCCTCGGGGAGCCCCTGGACACGCGTGCAGGGGGCGCACGCTCCCGATGACGCGTGACCGGGCGTCTATGACGCGCGGCACGCCGAGGGGCGGCCACTAGCAAGCCGGGAGATTTCCCGGCTTGCGGTACCGACCACACTTCAATAAAGTGTGTCGGTAGTGTAAAAACACAGCTTCTGAATGAAGCATTTTAATAGCCTGGACTCATTGCTACAAACCCACATCCATAATTGCACTTACCAACATTCATGGTCAAGCAGCGCCATCTACAACATTTCCTCCTTCACCTACTGTCTCTGAGTCCTAACAGCACTTAGATTGTAAGCTCTTCGTGTTTCCTTTAATCTGATTTTGTTTGTTCCATTTATTGTATTATAATTCCCTGTAATGTATTCTCTTTTGTAAAGCGCTGAATACACTGGCGGTGCTATGTATAGTAAATAAAGAATGCTGTACATGTATAGATACAATTACAAAAAAACATTGGCTTCCATACCACTTTGGAATTTGGAAGAGCTCAAACTGGCAGAGATAAGGAACATTTTTAATTATGTATGTCTTGTTTTATTTTATCCTACATCTTCATATACCAGGTGTCGTTTCTCTAAACCAAATTGCCCTTATTTCTTTTATAAACTGGAGCTTAAACATCGTCTCTGTGATGTGTTGCCTACGTCTGCATTTTTTTATAACTCAGTGCACATTTGCTTTGTCTTTGCTGCTGTCTGTAATTGTTACATGAGATGTCTGACGACCCTCTTCACAGGACTGATATTTTATTTTATACCAAAACATTGCAGTAAATAATACATGGTGTGTCAAAGATGGAATTGTGCTCTATAGACACATTTTTAACATACCACTGCACCTTGGTAACACTTATCAAATGTCCCAAAGGTGTTTGCATTATTTAACTGCTCTGTGTCCATTTATTTTCTATAAATATTAGCTTTTTTCTGCTGGCTGATCTTTCTTCTATACTCCATACATTTTTTTCCTGGAATATTTGTAACTTCTTTTGGAGGACATAGCTTGAAATCCAAGGTAAAACAGTACCGGTAGTTCATGCATTAATTGTTTGCAAAAAATATAATTGATGGGGGGTGGGGAGTTCTAATGTTTATATCAAATCTTTTCAATCATTTCAAAGTAAGAAGCAAAAAATATATATTTGATTCTTACCCATACAAAAAAAGCATGTTCAAGCTTTCTGTGTATATTTCAAAACTGAAAACATGTTCCCCTATTTGCAATATTTTCCAGTAAGATGCTTTTTTAATTTAAATTTGAGGAATTCTAAAAATCAACGTCTACCTTCTACTACTTCTTACTTATTGGGGATGGGCGATGCTGTCAAAGTCCGTTCTCCAGGATTTCCCGGGCTTTCTCTTCAAAATCCATTCCGCAGGGTAAAATCCATCTGCGGATTAAGTATTAAACCATTTGAGCAGGTGATTCTGAATCCGCTATTGGATATGATCCGGTAGATTATTAACAATCCACACTCTGATTCCACAATGAATCTGAAATCTGCATCACGGATTGTTAATAATAATTGTTTGTTCTTGTATAGCGCTGCTAGTTTTACAGAGACATTTTGCAGACACAGTCCCTGCCCTGTAGAGTTTGCAATCTATGTTTTTGGTGCCTGAGGCACAGGGAGATAAAGTGACTTGCCCAAGGTCACAAGGAGCCAACACCTGATATTGAACCAGGTTCCCCTGCTTCAAACTCAGTGCCAGTCAGTCTATACTCACTGAGCTGCTCCTCCCTAAAAACCTGCACTCTCTAATCTGATTTAATCTGAGTGTGGATTATTAACAATCCACGGACCAAAGGAACTGGTGGATCCAAATCCACCCAAAAATTTCACCCACATCCACTAACCATGGTGTCCTTGGACTGCTTACTTTCAGAAGTGCATCTCTCCTACCACCCCCTTATAACAAACCAATCAATTTAAAGGAGAGCGCTGAAAAGTACTGGTTCAACCTTTATTTTTAATTCCTTATAGTACATAATAATTCAGAGAGGAAAATAAATATTAATCATTCATTTTTTTTTTAAATTATACGTCATATTTAAGATCATCTGATTTCTTTCCAGATCATCGGATTATGGAACATCATATACAAAACTGAATCTGCAGCCCGGTGTCACTACAGTGATTGACAACTTCTACATCTGTCCCACTAACAAGAAAAAGGTACGTAGCACGTTCATGTTTTTCACCAACCGACACCGCTATCCAAAACATTTTACAAATAGGATGTTGCACGCTATCGCTGCTCCACTGAAATGATGTTCTCATTTTATCTGGCTTGGTCAGGTGAAAGTCTTTATCAGGCGTGCTTGTGCCTGAGCCTTTCAACATCAGGGTTGCAGTAATGTGACTGTTGTCTGAAGCTATCCCGGTAGCGTATAGTGTACACACCTTCTAAATGTGTCGTGCAAGTTAGATTCAAAAGTGCACTGGTGAATTGAAGTTAAAAGTGTGGTGAGGTTACATATTCCTCCTACGCGTTTCTGTCCCGGCGTCAGTTGGGACCTAAACGCGTAGGAGGAATATGTGGCCTCAATAAAGACACTTTTTTTCTTCAATTCACCAGTGCACGCTGCTTTTCTACTTTTTAATCTCTTCCAATACGGGATCTACTGTAGGATTAGACTCCGGACAGTATATGGTAGACCACTATTATTCATTCCGGGACAGTGAGTACTAGGTGTGCAAGCTCTTACAAATCTTTCTCTAATACTGTAGGTCAGTACAGGGGTGCGCAAAGTTTCTGCGCTGCACACAGTCCCAGCACTTGCCTCCCCCCCCATTTCTTAGAAACCGGTGTCAAATGGCGCGCGTTGCCACGGCGATGTGTAACATCACATGACCCCGCAGCATTATTTGATGCCACGTTGCCATGGTGACGTGTCGCCGAAGACAATTAAAGTGAAGTTGCAGAGGCCTCACGCGATTCCCCAGCATTTAATTGAAATGCCTTGGGAAAGAGCGCATGGCGTCTGCAACCGCCTCTGCAACCCCAGTTTGCGCACCCCTTTGGTTAGTACACTGTGAATGTAAATATTCCATTTATGGCAATGTACTGTATCCTTTTATGTTGCAAAATTGCTAACATGGGCTTTAATATTTCATTGTCATGAAGATTCAGAATAATTAGACATGTTGTCATATACACAATTCAACACTGAGCATGTAGTGACTCACTGCGAAAACTGTCTTGTCACCTAAGACACAGGTTGAAAGGCATTTTCGACCAGCTGATGTAGACTGTTGGTTCCACGTCACATTAGGACGCGCGTTTGCTAGCCTGGAATTTCTAGCAGAGTACAGTATACTGTATTTATAGGGCACAGTAAGGTCAATGCAAGTTCTGCAATATTTATTTTCTTTTTATGCTACCTATTATTGTGCATTGTGTAATGTGCCAAATTGAACTTTACCACAAATGTAAAACATATTTTAAACCACTAAGACCAAGTCATTGCATTTATTTAAAATATTTACACTCAATTAGTCATCTTGACTTTTTTTTTTATATAAATCATCGAAGCGCAGACAGTTTTTAATTTAATTTTTATGTCTTACCCATGTTACATCTTTTTCTCAGCTTGAATTTGCTTTCAATGAACGGAATCGCTAAGTTGCTAAAGAAACTAAAAGCTCGTATAAAAGCAAGGAGACTGAAACAAATGTTTCAAAGAAGTGCAAATGTTATTATTTGAGTAACTGCTGGTTATGAGAAGTGCATCTACTGTAATTAACATACTGTTGTGGCCAGCTTAAGTCTCACACTTACCCGTCTTGTCCCGCGGCTGTTTTCGGGCTGGCGCGCCAGCCGCATCTTCCCCGCATCCTTCCCCTCGTTCCCCTCCCCTCGCGACCTCTGCCTCTGCTCTGCCCTGCTTCTCCGGGTCCCCAGGTTCCCCTCTGCTTCCCACATCCCCCCTTACCCCGCCACCACCTTCGGGGAACCCTGGGCACGCGCACCACGCACGCATGCACCATGACGTGCGTCACGCGGCGGGAAAAAAAAAACAGCTGCGTCTGCCGCACATTGCGGTGGTGGCCGCTGAAGACTCAGCTCGGCTGCCACTGTAAATAATGGGGATATGGAGATATACATACAGTAGTAACCCCTAATCTCCCCCCTTGCCAAGTTCAGACTCATTTGTTGCTTTTCTTTAGAAGATAAAAGTGGAAACATTGTTCTTAACTGTGTAGTGCTTGAGGGGTGTTACATATATTGGTGTTTGTGCCCTATGGACAAGAATTCATACATCAGGGGGGGCAACTCCAGTATTCAATGGCGGGAAACTGAGTTGTAGACTGAGCCACAGATTGAGCCACCTGTGCTGACGCAGGGATATCCTGAAAACCTGACCTGTTGTGACCCCTGAGGACTAAAGTAGGCTACTCCTGTCATAGAGTATTTTGAGCAATAAACGTGTTAGGCTTTAAAGTTGACAAGGAGGAGGGTAGGGTGGTGGTCACAGACAGGTACTATAGAGTAGGGGTGTGCAAACATTTTTCTTTGTGCCACCCTGCCTGCTCTCTCCCCCTCCCCCATGCTCGCCCCCATCCTTACCTTTTCTCCGGCATTGGTGGTGTCATTTGATCATTTGACGTCACGACGTCATGTTATGTCGTGTTGCCATGGTAACACGTCACCATAAAATGCCGGAGAGAAGGTAAGCGATATACAGAGGCCTTGCATGCTCCCCAGGCATGTTATTTGAATGTTGTGAGGTAGAGCATGGGGCCTCTGTAAGAGCCACCCTCCCCCACACCCCTAGAAAATGTCACATTCACCTGGGGGGCGTACTCACCAGTTTGCGCACCTCTGCTATAGAGGAGAGGGCCTACGGCAGCACCAACAATTATGGGCTTAAGCCCCACAATTGTACACAGTGATGGTCCCTCCAGCTTTGTTACTTGATAGATACATAGCATGACTATGGACTTACATAAATAAGCATATTGCTTTGTCAGAGATATAGCTCTTTTGATGATTGATTTTTGACGATTGTCCACAAAAATTTGCCATTTCTTTCTATTATGGTATGTCTTGATTTTCCATTATATACATTAGTTTTATTAGACATTATGTAGGCCAAAGTTCTAATCGCTTTATTGGGCGTGGAGAAGTGGAACTTGGTTGTTGGTTAGGATACCTTTTGGGTGACCAGCATGAGAGATTTGATAGTGTAGATAGAAGTATAGTGTACATTGCTTTCAAAACCTCACCGATTTGTTCCCTGCATTTAAACACTGCACAACAGACAGACATTTAGGAAGATTGTTACTTTCCTTTCCTTGGTCACATTGCTCACACTTGCTGTATGTTACAGTAAGTGCATTATTGTGTCTGAAATGATTGTTGAAAAAAAATAAAATAAAAATGTTGTTTTTCATTATTTTATATCCCTTATTTTTTTTATATAGGATGGAAACCTGGGGGTCCCCAGACCTCAGCTCTGGGGACACCCTGGTTCCAAAGATACTTACTGGTGAAGGCTCAAGTGTTTCAGTCCCTTCCAGGTCAAGCAAAATGGTTGTTTAAATTCCAGTTGCAGCTTCCTATTGGATGGCTATTTAACCAAGCAAAAAACTGCAGTAGGAACTAACGTTAGTGACTTTACTGATAACTATTTCGAAGTGCAGTTCCCATCCTGTAAAAAAAAGCATGCTTAAGTAGGGGAGGAGGATGTTACTTTATAGCGTGAGAAACTGTATATGGTCACTATATTTCTGCCTCGTTTCAAGTCAAGAGTCATAATAACAGTCTAAGAGAAGACACAGTAACTAATCCTTAGTCTGCGACATCTTAAGATACGGTACTTTAGCAAACTAAAGCCCATATTTTACACTTCAATGCAACATTAGAATTCATTTGCTAAGAACTATTCCTTTTAATGTAACGCGTTATCTGTGAACATGTTATTTGACATAATACGTATATTTTAATGTTTGACAAGGTGTCATTTTCCTTAAATGCTGCTATCATTATGACATAATACATCATGGAAATATTGCCTGATCGCTCCTCTAGTAATTGTAGAACATTTGTAACGGAGCCATGCACTGTAAGTTTTATTTTCTTGCCTATTGTAGTCCACACATTTTCAGCATACATGATTACATAAACAGAATAAGATTAAATAAGCATGTTGTTTAAGACTTGTACAAGCACCCTGTGGGCTGCAGTGCCACTAACTGTACTTGTATAGGGCCTCAGGCAGAATACTCTTCTTAGACAACTTTGACTGTACCACTGGGTCCAGTTAAACATGAGGTATGGTGCCGGCATTCCTGAGACCTTAAAAATGTAATTTTGCACAATATTAGGTCACATACTTACTATTGTATACAACAGATCCCGGCGCTGGAAGACACCTTACAGCACATCCACTTGAATGGGCCATAAGGTGTACAGTATTTCAGTACTGGACGGTGTCTTTTTGGAATAGCACTGCTTAGTTTATACGGGCCTTAATCCACAGTAAGTACCAGCAGACTCTCTTCAGATGATATTTACTATTACTATTTACTTGATCACAAGTCACAAGAAACACATCGCAGTAAAACACAATTACAATCAGCTGAAAGATTTTGACCTACTCATGCTTGTTCAAATGTTCAAATGTTTGAACAAATATTTTGAATGTAATACTTTTTAGCAGAGTTATGCATACAAACATACCCTCAATGGTACCATGCCAGGGATAATTTATTTTGCTTTGCAATGAGGAAATAATGCTATGGGAATACCAATGACGCATACAGTAGATTGAGGTGGGAATCCTACAATACAACAGATTTGAGTAAACTTTGTATATAGGAAACAATGATACTGTGAATTCGCCATTGTGAATAACAGACAAATCTGAGATTTGGAGTTTTTGGGGAGCGCAGATATATGAAAGAATATTGTCTGTGACAATTGAAGGGGCTCTGAAGATGAACCTGCAGGGGACATACTCACATAGTCCCCATTCTTTTAGGCATGTCCTAAATCTGTGGCAATGGTGTATGTCTCTGTATCCTGTGTGCTCTTTAGAGTGAGGTAACCTTCGTGGATAAGGCAAAAAGAACCCAATAGTGGCGAATGATACAAGGTTTTATCAATAAAAAGCATAAAACATGACACTTTCCGAGCCCTTCAATTGTCACAGACATATTTGCACTATTGTGTGGTTTTTATTCTGGTTTTTATTTTTATATCTGCGCTCCCCAAAAACGTTGAAAACGCTGGGGAACAGGATTGAGAAAGCAATCCACTAAGGGTCTGAGCTGCAATCAACGGTTATCGTTTATTTCCTTATTTGTCACTAATACACTATCTCTGCACAGCTTGCGCACTTATTTGTCACTAATACACTATCTCTGCACAGCTTGCACACTTATTTTCACTAATACACTATTTCTGCACAGCTTGCGCACTTATTTGTCACTAAGACACTATCTCTGCACAGCTTGCACACTTATTTGTCACTAATACACTATCTCTGCACAGCTTGCACACTTATTTTCACTAATACACTATCTCTGCACATCTTGCACACTTATTTGTCACTAATACACTATCTCTGCACAGCTTGCGCACTTATTTGTCACTAATACACTATCTCTGCACAGCTTGCACACTTATTTGTCACTAATACACTATCTCTGCACAGTTTGCACACTTATTTGAGCTTCACTGCACTGAAATACCACTTTTCGAATGATGTACAGTATTATCCCACTAGGTGCTTTTATTTTTACATATATTACATTACAGTTACAACACAGGGAATATAATCATACAGGTGCGATAAGTGCATCACAATACAAATGTAAGATTGGGACAAAGAAGTCCCTCCCCTGAAGAACTTACACTCTAATTGGCATAATAAGAGACTCAAAAATAATTGGAGCACATTTGAGTGCAGTACTGTAGTTATACAGTAGTGCCTTAAAAAGCATACTGTAGGTAAGACAATACTGTAGTGAGTGAGCTGTGGTCATCAGAGACTAATGAAACACGTTGTTGAACAGATGACATTTAGGTAGAGGTGCTTGGCGGGTATTGAGAGGGAAGCGCCTCCAGAGGTAGTGAATGTGGAATTGAATACAGAGGCAGCAACGAGTTTTCAGGAGGAGAGGAGCAGAGACGGTTCCAGAGGTGAGTGAGGTTATCCTCGCAGCAGCATATTGAATAGATTGAAGGGTAGAAAGCTGCTTGTTTGTTTGTAACCACCTTGACTTTGCTGTGGTATGTGATATGAATTTTAGTCATGAATAATTCATGTATTTTAACTTGCATTATTGTTTTTCACACTCTATTATCTTAAAGGCCTACTTTCAGATGCTGATAACGTTTGTTTCACAAATCGGGTTTGCATGATACTTCTAGCTGGGGTTTAGGTCCGATGTTTTTCTTAGTCACGTTTGGAACGAATTGATTCACTATTTGTTTAGATAAAAAAACATGAAAAATTAATTAGGACAAAATTGGGTAGTGGTTTACTGTCCTATCAGGGGAAAATGAATGAATTTCAAGAAGAGCTACAGTATATATGTTAGGTTTCCCTGGAGTGTAGCTTTCAGAGAACATTTCTTGCTCTTAAATAATTCATGGGAGAGACTTTACCAAAGGTGTGTGTGTGTGTTTGTGTGTGTGTGTGTGCGTGCGTACGTGCGTGCGTGTAGCCAATTTTGAGTTTTCAGTTTAACACTATTATATTTAAATATATAGTTATAATGTACATAAGCATTACATATGCAACATAGCCATGTATATAATGTAATTTAATATATAGTATTGTAATTATATCTTATAGGTTACCATTTAAATACTTGTGAACAAGTTAATCTGGACCTTGGCATGGGTTTCACTGAATTTATTTGATATGTTCCTTATCTATCACTCACCCATGTAACAACTTATATTCCACATTTTTTAAAGCCAGTTGATTAAATAGTTACATAGTTGATGAGGTTGAAAAAAGACTTACCTCCATCAAGTTCAACCTATGCTAAAATTTAGACGGCAGATACTTTATCCTATATCCGCAGCTACAGTATATTGATCCAGGGGAAGACAAACAAAAAACTCAAGTGAAATATCATGTAGGGGATGATCAAGGGGAAAAATAAATTCCTTCCTGGATCAACATCCTTCCCATGTTCACTTATTTGGTATATCCCTGTCTACCTTTCCTTTCTAAAAAGATGTCCAACCTTTTTTGGAACATATCTAATATACATTAAAAAAACCTTTATTTGTGATTTTTTTTAAAATTAAGTCCAAATAAATATGTTAAGACAATGTATACAGTATCCTTAGGGGAGCACTTTTCATAATATAACCTACTCAGTACATGGTCCAGCCCTATAAGAACAACACAAAGAAAGCTGAAGGACAGCACAGGCATAAGATAATAATAATAATAATAAAAAGAGCATGTTCTTGTATAGTGTTGCTAGTTTTATGTAGCGCTTTACAGAGACATTTTTCAGGCACAGGTCACTGCCCCATGGAGCTTACAATCTATCTTTTTGGTGCCTGAGGCACAGGGAGATAAAGTGACTTGCCCAAGGTCACAAGGAGCCGACACCGGGAATTGAACCAGGCTCCAATGCTTCAGACTCAGTGCCTTCTCCCTCAGATCAGTACATTGAGTAAAACACACCCAATGGGCAGTAACAGTCAGGTAGTCACCACCTTTATTACCACTAATACACGGCACTCTACTGCCCTCCAACTGTGCACCCGTTCGGGAAGCGCTTTGTCAGAGATACAGTATACAGTATGATCTACTTTGGATGGTGGAACTTGGCTCCACATATTAAATAAGCGCTCTAAACCCCGGAGATTCTACAAATGTAAAAGACAACAAGTCTATAGTAAGCATTTTTTATATATTTCCATGCAGCAAAAATCCATCATCTGTCATGGGTGATGTCATGATCAAACCATTAAAATATTCAGTCTTTTAATAATATTGTACACAAAGGATTAACGTCAACTGGAATTAAAGTGACATTTTAAAAGTGCCTGTTTTTTCTCTGGCTCATGATATTCGAAACTGCCCATTATTAATGGGCCAACTTTACTGGGTGTCTTCAAAATGGGCCATACATTCCTGAACCCCTCACCCTCCCCTTCCCTTTGAGTAGCAGATATATCAATTCCGGGTCTTTACTAAAATAAATATCTTGGATCTCATATGATTCACAAGAATAACGAATACAGCTTTGTGATGTGTGAAATCGGATGGATTAAAGAATATCAAACATGCTACTATTTTGAGGGGGAAAAGGTCATATATTTATTTGCCCCTCAAAATTTGGAGTAGCTCTTGCAAGACAGAATTCTATTAGTTATTTTTATACTTTGGGGTATTTTCAATTAAAAAAATCTATTTTCTCTCCTCAGACATAAAAATGTCATTATAGATGGATGAGTGTGAAAATAAGACATGCCCCGGAGGATGGGCTTAGTCTGGTCCCATTGCAAAGTTTGTGGATAAAAAGCATTGTTTGTAATATGAAAACTAGAATTCAACATTTTGGTGTTTTACACATGTGGGTTCTCTTATTTCCAACTTCAAGCCTCTTTCAAGGGTCTGATATTGTTATTTGGTAACATATTTAGATTTTCTGTTTTGTTTTATCCCGCTATCTTCTAAAACTGTTTGCATTTCTATATTGTACAGTATGTTTGTTGTAACATTCTTTTCTGTAACAAAGCACTGTACTATTTTGTATATTAAATCTAAAATGTAATAAGTACTGTCTTTGGGCTCTAATTGAACCTTCCACGCTTTTTGACATATTTTGCTACAATAGATTTTTGTGTGTTATCTTTTTTCTAGGAACCAGGATGCCAGGGTAAGCCCTTAAATTATCTTTGGTGGTGGCAGCGTAGTGTAGTTTGATGGTTTTTGGGGCGATAATGCTAATTTTATTATTTATTAGTATTAGACATGTTGGTAACATGTTATATATGCTAGACTTGCTAAGATAAATCGGACAGACTCAGATAATCTGATGACCTGCTACTACTGCTACAGCATGGCAGCACAGTTCTTCCCTTCCACTTCCCTATCCAGCCACCCACCACTGCCAGCCCACCAGCCACTCCACTGGTTAGTATCAGATGTAGTAAATATACTACTACTAGCAGTAGTAAAATAAAATACACATGTATATATACCTAATGTCTACAAGCACTCCTAAATCCTTCTCCAACAAGGATTAACCTAATTTTACCACATTGAATTTGTAAGTCGCATGTTTATTTTTATTTCCCAAGTGTATAACCTTAAATGTATCTGTATTACACCTCACCTACTATTTACCTGCCCACGTTTCCAGTCTATACGGTACAAGACCTTTGGAAAGAAAGTACAAAAGCCTTTGCAAAATCTAAGTAGACCACATCAACTGCATTACACTGGTCTAAATTCCTACTTACCTCCTCAAAGAAACGAATAAAATTAGTTTGGCATGACCTATCCTTCATAAATTTATGCTGACTATTACTAATTATTTTGTAATTCACTAGGTATTCCTGAATATTATCCTGTACTAATCCTTGAAGTAGCTTCCCCACTATTGAAGTCAGGCTTACAGGTTTGTAATTCCCCAGTTGTGATTGAGCTTCCTTTTTAAATATATGCACCACGTCTACTTTACGCCAATCTTGTGGTACTGAGACTGTGGAAATTGAGTCCTTGAATATTAAATGTAAGTGTTTGGTTATTACTAAACTTAACTCCTTAACAACCCTTTGTGTGCCATCGGATTCAGTTGCTTTATTTACTTTAATTTTATCAAGCCGCCTATGCACTTCTTCCTCAGTTGACCAATTCTTCATTAGTATAGAGGTTGTGGCTTACTCGTGTTGCAAAATGTTTGCAATTGACCCTTTCTTGGTAAACACAGAGGCAAATAATGCATTTAATACCTCAACCTTTTCTTATCTCCAATAATTTGCCTGCCCATTTCACAGTGAAAGGGTCCTATATTTTATTTTCTAATCTCTTTGTTTTTAAGGTACTTAACGTTTTAAGGTATATCTGACTTTCTGCTGCAATTCTTTTTTCATTATCCATTTTTGCTAATTTGATTGCCCTTTTGTAACTTTTATTATATTACTTTTAATTCTGATATGATGCCTCCTTCCCTTCTGACTTTAAGGCCACGTCCAGGGTGGAAACAGGCGCGCTGGCACTCCAGCACTGCGCCCTGCTCGGCCGGGCGATTCCTGGCCGGCTAGGTGCGCGCGCGTCTGGGGGCGCGGCCACAACGTCACGGAGCTGGTTCACCCACATTTGGCGAACCGCTCACGTGACGTGCTTGCGAGCAGCACAATCAATTTGCTGGGTCGGCAAGCGGCTGAGCGCCGAGCAGGCGCGCCCGCCCACTCACGCAGGCCACATGCATTGTCGCAACGTGTCCAGCGTGAGTGCGCCCGCTCAGCACCACCTTGGCCGAGGCCTTAGACTGTAAGGGGTCTATGCAGTAAGCATTCATAAGCCACTTATCGAGCACTTATCGCCCAAAATGCCTACTGCTATTCAGTAAGCCTCGATAAGTGGGCGACAAAGGCATGAATCGGCGGAATTTTTTTTTTTCAGAAACAAATCGCAGAGTGAGCGGCGATAAGCCACTTATCGCCGCTTTCCGGAATGTTCATAAACTCGTGCAAATCTAGTAGCCCCGAGTAGGTTATCGCCGCTTATCGCGGCTCTAAAATGTTGATTTTCTCCCCAAATCCAAACACCACAAAAAGTTGGCGGGAGGGTGGGGAGAAGCGTCGATGAGCGGCGAGACAGGACTTAGAAAACAAATATGCATTTTTCCTGCATCAGATTGATGCCGGGGTCTCTGATATCCATTAAAATGAGCACTGGAGACTCCCAGCATGAATGCGATGCAGGAAAAATGCATTTACAGGTAATTTCATAACCTTAGTAGCTAACCGCCAAGGCAATGAAGGGGTTAACCACATGTGCCATGCTTATTGTGGGTAGCGGGGGTGGGTGAAGTTGGTATTTGGCCCTTGGTGCTTAGGCCTAGGGGGGGGGGTGGTTGTGAATGGAGTAAATACTGCTACGGTAACTAAGGGGTTAACCCCATTCCGCTACCCACCCGCAAGGCCTAAACACCCATCCTTGGGGCTAATACTACCTTCACCCTCCCCCGCTACCCACAATAAACACTAACACACAACAGCCCTACTACCCACCTCCTAGGCCCCCAATAAACATTACAATACCTAATCCACAACCCACCCACCTGTGGGGAAGAACAGGGGGCCACATAGCTTTGGGGGCCCTGGGGACCAAAGGGGACCAGCTGAGGGCCCCCAGACACCCATGGGAACCACCCTAGGGCCCTCGGACCTCCATGGGACCCACCCGAGGGCCCCCAGACACCTGTGGGGATGACACGGGGACCCCCAGACACCCACGGGGAACATTCTTGGACCCCATTGGGGCCCACAGGGACACCTGAAGGCCATGGAGCCTAGCAGGGGACCACCCGTGGGCCCCCAGACACCTGTGGGTACCCCCGGGGTGCATAGTGGGGCCTGCGGACACCCGTTGGAATCACCCGGTGACCCCCGGCGGCCAGAGGTATTAATCCTGTGTGTAAAAAAATAAATCATGGTTTTATGGGGGGGCACAGGGGGTAGGTTGTGTATTGTGCTTAATAAATATTTTTAAATTTAATTTTTATGACTAGTGTAGATGAGCAGGGGGTCTTCGGATCAAAACCGTGTTGGTTTCAGGTCCGGGGACCCCCTGCTTCCTGAGATACAGTATAAAACACTTACATTAAAAGAGGTGGATCGAATTGATCCTGATGTCCGTAAACCCACAGAGGGTCGGGCTCTGTCTACCAGAACCCCGAGATCAGAAAGTGTAGTTCCCGACTGGTTTTACAAGGAAATTCCCATTTTTGGATGCTTTACTTACATCCTTTTTTAATGCACTGTTGTCATTTAGTATATTAGTTTTTTGTTTTGTGTTAGGGTTGTAATGTACTGTCATATCATTTTATGTTTTTATGATCATTATATAGTGATGCAATTAGGTAGCGGATTGGAAGGCTTAGCACTTTATCCAGTTTTGGTCCCCATTGGCTGAGACATTATCCAGCATAGGTATTTAAGTAATACCAGGGGTTCACATAACCAACCCCCTGAAGAAGTGTCAATCCAACATGAAACGCGTTGAGGTCATCTACACTAGTATTAAAATGTATATTAAAAAACATACATTTCGTGCAAGATTTTCGCTGGGAGAGGTGGCTCTTTATGAGCAGCTCTCTCTGCAACAGAAAGGAATCGCCGGGTGCGGCCTTTTCAGAGAGGCGATCCTATCGCCGGCGGCAACTCGCCCATTTTGGAAATTTTGCTATTAAAGGTAATCGATGCTTTCCGAATACTGTGATAGCAACACTCACAAAAACGGCGATTTAAATGGCCTGGCAATTTTTTTTCAAGAACCGTTACTGTATAGACCCCTAAATGCCTGCTTCTTCTTTTCCATTTCTTTGCCTACCTGTTTTTATAGCTGAATGATAAGTTCTTCAATCAAAAATATTCAAAACATTAAATATGCCGGTACCATAAGATCACTTTGCTTTTTAGGTTGCACTGCACATTTCTCCGAAGATCCTTAGGCCAAGATTTCCTGAGCAATACTAAGCTCTATCAAACCAAAAAGGTATGCACCTTAATTTGTTTACCAGCATTAAATCTGCTCCTTGAAATGTAAAGTTCTCTATTCTCTGGAGATAAACATTATTTTTGTTGTCCAACCACTTTTAAAGTGTTGCATTCTCACTGGTCTTCTTTATTCACCTCTTGCACCAGTAGAAAGTGCCAATTAAGTAGAGGAGTCTCAAATTAGCTATTATTGCATGAGCATGGAGATTATGTACCACTCAAAATAACCAAGAGAGACATGGTGTTTAGAATTGTATTTGTTTAAGCTGCATATTCTATAGGGATTGCACCTTTGAATATTTAGCAGATGCAGCCAGACCAGATGCGGGCCAGGAAACCGCAGATGGTAGCTGACTGACAACTGCCTGCTCGCGGAAACCCTGCGACCAGACTAACTGCCCATCAGGATTAACACAGCGGGGTCCCTGCTTCTGAATGGGACTCCCGCTGTGTGAATCCTACCAGTACTTTCATTGCTTAAACCAGCAATTTTCAACAGGGGTTCCTAGGAACCCTTGGATTTCCCGGTCATCACTTAAGGGTTACCTGTAATTTTCAGGTCATTTGAAAATTGTTCTAAATACAGAAGCATTGTAAATTTTTCTGATCTCAGACACGCTATTAGAGAGGGTTGGGGCTCCTTACAATGCATCTGATCTCAGACGCGCTATTAGAGAGGGTTGGGGCTCCTTACAATGCATCTGTTCTCAGACGCGCTATTAGAGAGGGTTGGGGTTCCTTACAATGCATCTGATCTATGACGCGCTATTAGAGAGGGTTGGGGCTCCTTACAATACACCTGATCTCAGACGCGCTATTAGAGAGGGTTGGGGTTACGCAGAATTTACTAATATAATTTTAGGGTTACTTAACCCAGCGGTACGCAAACATGGGGGCGTGGGCGGTTGCAGGTTTTTTCTGGGGGGGCGCGGGCAGTTGCAGAGGCATTCTTCCCCGAGGCATTTAAAGAAATGCCAGGGGACCGCGCGAGGCCTCTGCAACCTTTTCTTACCGGGATTCAGACGGCTTCTGCTCAGATCGCCATGACAATGTAGTATCAAATGACGTGCCCCGTCGTCATGGCACTACGTCACGTGACCCTCAGCGTCATTTCACGCCGGGTCACTCGGGAGGGGGGGGGGGGGGCGAGCGCAGGGACCGAGACACGGGGGGCGGGGGCGCAGCCAAAAAATTTTGCGCAAACCTGAACCAATAAAAGGTTGAAGACCACTGGCTTAAACAATGAGCAATTGTTTCACATGGGTGACCCCTTATAAACCTTTTGTAGACTGAATAGAATTCAATGTGTTTCAGTCTTATAGTGCTAGAAAAAGACTCCCAGTGCATTGTAAGTCATTCCTCGTTAAAAGAAAAATATAACAAGTTTATTTTACTTTGATTTGAAGACTAAAATGACTGTGGTTAAAGTCTAGCTGCTTTAACATTTGGTTCCAGGCCAGTAGCTTTAATTTCACACACAGTACAGATGTGAAAATATAACAATCTAGCAAAGGCATAGAAAAATTGAACATAATCGTGTCCCCAAGATCTACAGAGACATTGTGGTGACTAATTCACATCAATTTTTTCCCCTTGAGAAAGGCAAGGTATTTTTGTTTTGGCCATTAACATGTTTCTTCCTGTAACGTGGCAGTGTCTGAGGTACCTGACAGGTTGTATTTTTGTGGAAGGCGCAAACCTGCACATTGAAAAGCCATTATCTCAGAGCTAGTGCTTTGCTGTCAGTTCAAACTTACCTGACAATTGCTATGCTATGCAGCTGGAAAAAGCATGATACGAAGTTGACACTGCACCTACCCATTTGGATGCAGTAAAAAGAGATGGTGTTCACACGGATTCACATAAACAAAACCCTCAGGCGTACCTTAATGAAAAGGTTTTAGCCAATATGTTCTCCCGATGGGTAGATAAGTGCTCAAAACAAAGGTGGTTAGGAGGCTGAAGATTGCTGGTTGTCAGAGAACAGCAAGGAGTGTAGTAAAGTAAAATACATGTTTTGCTTCCATGTACAGTACTGTACCCATTGATTAAAAAACAAACAAACAAAAAAATACTGGTAGTACTGAATATATCAAACAAGATTTGAAGATGCTGTGACATTGTGTTGGATTTACCTAATGTGTGGTAAGTGACCGAGACTGCAAGAGGGTTGCACTTCGGCACTCAGTACTTCGGCAATAATTGGACGTGAGAATAACATGGGAACCAAGCTACAGACCTATCAACACTCACCGATTTACTGTGACTATTACTATTTATTTGGAGTCAGTCGCCCCGACTTTTAGCATAAACTGCGTCATGGACCTCAGTGCAATGTAACAGATATAAATGAGCATTTTTATCATGAAGGTTTTTTTTTTGCTTCCAGTAACCTAAATCTCACTGGTTTAAGCCCTTTGAAGGCTGGCGTTTCTGAAGCTCACAGTACTGACTTACACAGGCCATTGGATTTTGGTGGAAAATACTGTAGCAGTCATCAAAAATTCAGCTGAGAACGTGTGCAGTTGAAAAAACAAAAGTGGGTGCTACAGATGCAGTGCTATTCAAGCTCCTTTTGGGCATGAGAAAACTGCTGTTGAATGAGCTGAGATTTAAATGTGCAGGAGAGACCGGCACCCCGTACGGAGGCCTGTATCTTGGGAAGCAGGGGGTCCCTGGACCTCAAATGAATGCGGTTCAGCTCCAGAGACCCCCTGCTTCAATCCTATGCACTAAAAAAAAAAATAGTGCGATCTACTGTAAGAGCTGTGCGGGGAAACACAGGGACAGGGACTGCTTCTTCGTGATCTCTCTGTGCAGGTCATACAGACTAGTGGTGGCCCGGTACGATTAACACAGCGGACGTCCTATTCAGAAGCAGGCACCCCCGCTGCAGTAATCGTTCTGGGACATTCACTCTGCGCTGGGCAGTGTTCGCACCTTGGCCGTGTTCCACCCACTCCCAGTGCCGCACGGAGGAACTTGTATCGCGCCCCATCTGTATGTACCCACATGTTTAAATAAAGTGGGGCTGAAGCCCAACCCACACATCTACTACCAGCCCTGATGAACCTAATATGCTATGTTCATTTCACAATGTCAGTATGGAAAACCACTATATGATACCTAGAAGTCACACAGTCATAATCTTAAATAAGAAATGGAGTGTAATCTACTGTAATAAGAAATAATGACATGCATTCGGATGGCCAGTTAATAAGGAAACTAAGGGGGTAATTTGTACTTCAATATATATCACCTGCTTCAGATTGGTGGAAATGAAGTCCTGGAGCCATAAGCACAAGGGCGGCATGACTGCAGGTCCAAATGACCTATAACCAGGCCAAAAAGGATTATGGTTAAAGAGAAATACTTTACAGATCAGATGTAGCTGTAGAAGTGGAAAGCGTTGGGTTAAGTGAGGAGAAGGCTGTGTGGGGAATGTGGGGCATTAGGGGGAAATGAGAGGTAGTTAAATCATTTAGTGTTCCTGGATCAGAGCAGGAGGTAACACAGCACACCCAACACTCTCATCCACATAGCAGTATGTATGTGTGTGTGTGTGTGTGTGTGTGTGTGTGTGTGTGTGTGTATACCCATTTAACCAACCCCACACTGATGAGACCCATTAAGGTCGAAACAGCTGTCTGTGGGTGGGTTTTCTGGGTATGCACCTTAACCCTGGCTGTGCTCAAAGCTGTGACCATGCAGCAAGCTTAAGCCTATAGGGAACCATGTTAAAAATGGTTTTTGAAGCAAAAAGTGGCACTGTGTGCTCATTTGCATGTCATTTCCCAGAATCCCTTGCTTCAGTGGAAGTGCTGTGTGCTGGGTGATCATGGTGAAAGGCGGGGTTGCAGACCTGCCTAAGACATGCAGATGAGCATACAGTTGTATTTACATTTGCATATTTGCTTTGCTGTGGAGGGTTTTTGTCACTTTTTTTTACTCACCATAACTTAACTCAGTATTTATATATATATATATATATATATATATATATATATATATATATATATATATATATATATATATATATATATATATATATATATATATATACACACACAAAGAAAGCAGTAGGCACACAAAACTCAAGCAAAACACAGATGCTTTTCCCATAAAAATAATGTAGAGATAATAATTACCAGAGGGGTATCCAATAATAAGAGACAGCACACTGAGGGTTAAATCCAAAATGAAGTCTGTATTGTAGACAAGAGAGGCATTGCAACCAACATTTCGGTCACCGTAACAGGACCTTCCTAAGGGTCATGCCGATGGCGGCAGGGGGGCCGGTGGTGTAAATTGGGCCCGACCTCTGGCCAGGCCCGGCTGCATTGTATCCTATGGGACCTTTGGATTCATCCATGCAGATTGAAACTGTTACAATCCGTCAGCGGATTTTACATGGCGAATTCGGAAAAATCCGGGAAACGAATTTCGACTGGTTCGCCCATCTCTACTGATTAGCATGTTAATTAGTAGCAGTCTTAATTGAGCATTTACGTGGGCGATGGTGGTAAATGTTATATTCTTTCCATTCAATCCTATGGAATGTCAGATATTCCGCGTTTTTTTCTCTCCGGTGGAAACAATGAAGAAGTTGACTGCATCTGTAAACAGCTTCTCATTCGCTGTTTCAACAAACGATGGGTAAAAATTCTGTTTTCTTCTATGTTACATTTTTCTTCTAGTTTCATTATTAAAATATACAATGCAAATAACCTGTAGATTTAGAAATAAAAGACTGTGGGGCCTATGCAGAGAGCAGCGCTATTTCAAAACTCGCCATTTTTTGGAGAAATTCGCGCAGAAAACAGCAGAAAATGGCGAGTTACGAAAAACGCGCCAATTTTTTTTTCTGTTTCTAAAACTCGCCTCGCGGCTGGCGAGAATCTACATCTCGCCAGTTTTAAAAATATCCTAATGCAGAGAGGCGCGAACGGCATCTAGCGGCTGTTCGCGCCAATAAAATGGCGCGATTGTCTCCTTTTTGCCTCGCCAGGAAAAGTTGGCAAGAAGCTGCCGCTCGCGGCCATAGGAAAGGGAAAAAAAAGGCGCAAATTTTTTTTAACACATTTCTGCAGCGCGCATCTCGCCAATTTAAACTCGCCACACGCATTCATCTTAAACATAGCAGAATTCGCACATTTCTGCATATGGAGAATAAAACTCTCCAAAAAAGCTACTTTTTATTAAACTCGCCAATTTTAAAATTCGCTGCTCTCTGCATAGGCCCCTGTGTCTGTTTTTTTCAAATACACAAAGCAATACCATATTGGGAAGAGGCAACAAGGCATATTTTGTGAGACAAGCTTTGTGCTGGCTAATGATTTATTGCAGGTGAAAAGTAAAGTTAGGGATCTTCCAGCGTATGCAGATTGTAAGCATATTTGTCCATATATCGGCAAAAATCTGAAAAGAGATCACTATTAAGAAAGTTTCTGACTCAATTACAGGATTTATTGACAGAAATATTTACCCATGCCTGGCAAAGAAGAAACAGTGCAGTGAGAAGTCTGAGTATAGATTGGGACCTACAGGCCACCTACTTTTTTTGGCTGAAAAGTTAAGAAAATGAAAGCATACCTGTAAAACACAAAGGGCTATGTACCAATTTCTTCTGGTTACAAAACTGGGGGTATCAAGGGAGAAAAAAAGTGCACAAAATGTATCACAGCAAAACATTGCATTGTCTCATAAGGGACCTTATTCTTCTGTAAATCCGGTTCAAATTTGCTTCATACATAACCCGATAATGGTATTTTTTTTTTTTATCCTGTTATCAGGTAATATGCATTTAAGAGCATGTGCATCATCCCTATTGATTTTGTAAGAGGAAACTCCAGTCGATTTAAAAGCTGTCAGAGCCTATGAAATTACAAGCAGGTATCTCCAGATTGGAAGTGCATAAAATAATAATGGCAATGATCTCTGTTGAATATATGCAATGTCTTGGTAAAAAGATTAAAGTAACAAAACAATGAGTAAGCAGAATGCTTGGTGTCTGGCTACTATGATCATTTAATCATAAAGGGCCAACACATTTTGCAGTCCAGTATAAATATGGAAAAGTACTGTAGATTGCACAGCATACAATATATAAATTACAATTGGGTGTGTACAGTAACAATTGTTTATAGTCTGAAAAACGTCTACTGAAATGTCTTGGATACATAATTTGAGAAGAAATAAATTATTCTTCTAAGATCCAGAACTTAAACCTTTCAGAGCCTAGAGGTTCGTGCAACCTCAGTGGCCGTGGATCCTCTGGCACTTCTGCATCGGAGCGATCATGTGATGCTGTTCTGGGCATCGTGCCGGATGTGATCTCCACCCCCCCTATCAGAGTCCCAATTGTAAAACCCCTAATAAATGAGCAGAGGCCAATGACTTACAGTGTACTTAAAGCCCCTGGGGTGCCACTTTTCTTGATGTACACCGTACGGCAATAGGGCATTCAAAGGGGTTAAGGTAAATATGTTATTTATTTGCTGGAGAACTGACAAGTACGAAAAATACACTTGCTGTAATCTTGGTGGACTGTCATTTTCTTATGGTGCAATTTAGAGACATTTAGTTTAGAAAAATACAGTAGCCTCTGTAATAACAAGTATCCAAATACATGTGTTTAAAAATAATGATGAGGTACTCCAGCTATTCAGAGTAGAATATGTTGAGATCCATAAACACACTCAAACCAGGTCAGAGAACTCAATTTGATTTTCTATTATAGTAATTCAGTCTAACAGAATTACTGTATGTACTGATTGTACAACTCACCCATGTTATTAAGATGATGTAGTAAACCTCTTAACTCCTCCTTTCCTGGAGCTGTCAGCAAAATATTGAGTACAATACCAGCAACACACATAAAAGCACAACATAGAATATGGAATACTTGCCCCAAAGAGCTCACAATCTAAAGGGGGATTCACTAAGCTCAGATAAAGGATATTGGAGGTCAATGCTGTTCTTGCCAATGGCAGTTAATGCAGGATTGAACTCCTAATCGGACATGAATGAACCCAGGTGTAAGTGGTATGTTGGGAGGGATACAGAGACAGTAGGGGAAGAAGTACAGTGATGGCAGTGCCTGTATGTGACATGTATACTAAGATCCATCAGGAAAATACTGAAATACAGATATATCCATAATCATTGCACCCCCGTGGCACACTGCAGCGGGGCATACACAACGCATCATTGGGAGAAGCTGCCATTGTTTTGAATCAGACGCACGAAAGAAGGGGGCAGGGATATCACTCTCCCCAAGCGCTGGAGTGTTCCACAATTTGCAATAATGTGGGCTACACCTGTATAATGATTTGTATAATATAAATATGAAGAATCACGGTATAGTAGTTATCTACTTCACTTTTGGCCAGTCCCAAAACACTGGCTTTATACTGTATTGTAAGCCGGGAAACGGCATAACATTGTCACACTACGTATACTATATAATGGATAAACGTAAGCAACTTCACAGGATGGTAGCTATGGGTACTCAATATTTTGCTGCCAGCTCCAGGAAAGGAGGAGTTAAGAGGTTATCATCTTAATAACATGGATGAGTTGTACAATCAGTACATACAGTAATTCTGTTAAACTAAATTACTATAATAGAAAATAAAACTGAGTTCTCTGACCTGTCTTGAGTGTGTATATGGATCTCAACATATTCATAGCTACCAGCCTATGAAGTTGTATACATTTATCATGTAAACTGGCTGTTTAAACCGGCTCTGGAACACTCTAATTTCAAAGTGGTGGGTGAAGAAATACCAGAAAATAGTGCGTGACCTACTCACTGGCTCTCATATTAAGACCTTTGCAGAGTTTATACAGCATAATATCCCAGAGACAGAAACAGAGTTGTTCCGCTATCGCCAGTTAAGGCACTTTATCAGCACCTACTTTAACAAGGTCAGAAATGAAGAAGTGCATTTTTAACATGTTTACAGATCTTCCCCAAGGGGCAACAGCCTAATATCTTTCCTGTATCAACATGAGGTGATGTCGGTTTCAGAAGTAAAACATAAATGCATGCTAATGTGGGAACATGATCTGGGCGAGACCCTAGACTGGCAGGAAATATGGAAGACTATATCCAAATCTTCCATAATTACAACTAAAACCGATATAAGCATTATACACCTCACAAATTACATAAAATCTTTCACGACCACAAAGATCCCTTCTTCAGACATGTTATTTACAGATTTTATAGATATCAAATCTGCCTGATGAAGGGACCTTTGTGGTTCTGAAAGCTGGCACACTTTTTAACCACAAATTAGCTATTAATTAGGCAGATCTTATTGGAGCGCCTGAAAGATTTCTGTGGACTGCGTGCACAATTCTCAGAGATCTTTTCTCACTGGCAGGTCACAGAGAGTATCTTCAGGAGTATACTCCTCTGCACCAATTCCCTTATGTTGACTGCCACAGGGTTCTATCTTATCTCCTATGTTGTTCGCAGTGTACATGCTGCCACTAGGTGACATAATCAGATGGCATGGCCTGAGTTATCACTGCTGTGCAGATTACACTCAACTCTACTTGTCCTTTGAAGCAGGCACTAAGGACCCATTATCAGTCATCAATAGATGTTTATCTGATCTACAGTGGATGAGTGCCAGTTTGGTGAGGTTGAATCTTGATAAGACAGACGTACTCATGGTGGATGCTCACTGTCAGAAGGCAACAAGACGGCAGCAAGGTCAACCAACTGGCCTTAAGCTTGGGGGTTCCCGTTGCTCTGCAGTTGAAAGACTCCTAACAGATCCCAGAATCTCCTTCACTTAAATTGGGGCCCGAGCTTTTAGCCACGCTGCTCCCATTCTCTGGATCACTCTGCCTCATACAGTTCGAAAGGCCCCCTCTCTGCAAATCTATAAAAACAGACTCAAGACCTACCTGTTTACCCAGGCATATAATTAATGAACCACAACCTGGCCAGCATTTAATAGCTACAGCACCGTCCCATCCTGTATTGTACCTTTCCTTGTGTTTGGTCTTGTTTACTGTATAACCTTAAATGTTTTCTTATTTTTTTCTTTTTATAACTGTGAAGTGCTTTGAGTCCCATTGGTAGAAAAGCAGTATATCAATAAAGTTATTATTATTATCAGTATTAGTTTCACTTATATGGTACCTTACTTATATTTGTCAGGGTACCATCGTCTATTCTTTTGCATTGTACCATTTTAAAAAATCCTACATTTGTAATGGAGAACTATTCATCCCAAGGACAGTATAAAGGACTCAGGGCCATCCCTTAAGGTTTGAGGAAATGAGATTTCACCAGCAACAAAGGAAAGGGTTCTTTACAGTAAGGGCAGTTAAAATGTGGAATTCATTACCCATGGAGACAGTGATGGCAGATACAATAGATTTGTTCAAAAAAAGGTTGGACATCTTTTTAGAAAGGAAAGGTATACAGGGATATACCAAATAAGTATACTTGGGAAGGATGTTGATCCAGGAATTAATCCGATTGCCAATTCTTGGAGTCAGGAAGGAATTTATTTTTCCCCTTATGAGATATCATTGGATGATATGACTATTGTTTTTTTTTTGTTTGCCTTCCTCTGGATCAACAAGTAAGTACTGCACCGACACACTTTATTCGAGCAAATACCCAGTATGTACCTGGCAGATACCTGGAATGCGCCGCTCCTCACCTCTGACAAGCCCCGTTGTGTTTGCCTTCCCAGCCTGGGTTCATGCCTGGCTGACGGGCGGCTGATCTGTTAAATGATAATGATTAGGATTTAATAGGCTGCAATGCTTCGCGTGTCTACCAGATGGCATAAATTCATGAATTGTAATGCAGTATATATATATACTGTGCAGTATTGCAGCCAGCGGGAATAAAATGCTTCAATCCCTGCCTGGAAAATACCTCAATGCACTCGGGAAGAAAACAGTCACAAACCTCAATACACCCGGGTATACCCGGATTCGTGGGACTAGCCGAGCTCGAATAAAGTGTGTCGCCAGTGTATAGATATAGGATACAGTATCTGTTGTCTAAATTTAGCATAGGTTGAACTTGATGACGTACTTCTTTTTTCAACCTCATCTACTATGTAACTATGTAATGGTGTCTAGTAGATGAAGCAGAGCGCCTTATTCTCTTTTGCTATTGCAATAGGAAAAACAGAAAATAGTTAAGATGGAGCACTGCCTTTGCTGTAATATAAATAGTAACATTTAATATTAATTTATTGGCCAAAGATCAAGTGAAACAAATCCATGCAAAATAGTGTACCAGTTACAAGTGTAATATTTTAGCAAATATAAAATTACAGCTCATCTTGATTTAAGCACCAACTGCAGACAGAATTGTCTGCCAACTGTTATCATGACAAGAAGCATTTGCCCGGTACAGTATGTTACCAAAACAGTGTGTACAGTATATGGCTGCATCACAAAGAGTTTTTTGTAGACAGTTATATGATACTTGCAACACAGCCATTTGCATGATCACTTCAATGCCCTTTTACGAATTGTCTGGCACATAATACACAATCTCATATGGTGTGTTCCCAAAATAATATGGAGTTGCAGAATATGTAAATATTATACAAGTGTTTGACTCTTTCGTGCTGAAGGGTTTTCTGTCGCAGTTGTGCAGAACACTGAAAGAGTTAAACACTTTTCACTGGTGGTCTCTCTCCTTTTGTAAAAATCATTTTTTATTTGTTTTGTTTTACCAGAAAAAACCTCCAAGATATTGTGTTTCAAATGGATTTACAAAAATGCCTCCCAGTTATAGCATATTTTGTTATAAATACTAATTTGCTGCCAAAAAGTGATATTTGCTAGTTGCACAAAAGATCTGTGTTTCCAAAGTAACTATGACTACAGGCACCAAAATGGGATCTTTGGGAATAGAGTAAATATTGCATGCAAGTTCTAGACATATTATTTTTATTGATTTTGTTTTGGGCTGGAATGTGTTAGGTTTACATAAGACCAATATGCCTGTAGAACGTAAGCTGTAGGCATTACATTCCATGGAATGTCTTGTAATGCAAATCTGTTTTTATCTCAGCTATGCTGGTAATTTGGTGTATTTGAGAACAAATACAGGCATTTCAATTCAATACATTCCATCTGTATCTTTTCAGTCAGTGACTTGGTGAAAGAACTGGATCTCACACATGTCTATATGTAGAGGATATCTTTTTTAATGAAGCTGTCTCAAGATCTTAATATTAAAATAACTGTGCTGTAGCGGACACCAGGAATAGTTAAAATAGCGCAATTAATTAAATTGACATCTTTAGATCTTTAGCACAAGTAGTAGCTATTTTTATTTGTTGTATTTATATAGTACCAGGCAGTGTACATAGCGCTTTACAGAGATATTATACACAACATAATACCAGGAATAATGTAAATAAGTTCATAATACCTACAGGTATGTAACCCATCTTACATATGTAACAAGACTCGCTGTCTCCGGTGCCGCACCCGATAAAGCAAAAGTCAGTGGCGCCGAAAACAGCGTCTGCCACTGTCATGTTGGGGGGGGGGCTATGCTTTTATATCGGTTTCCCCGCAGCATTAATTCTTCAGCGCTGGAACCGTCACGGTTGTGTGACCACAGCTTGCCCTGGTCCCGGAAACAACGAGTTTTTGCTACATCTGTATATTGTCTGCAGCTGGGCACTGCTGCGGAAAAAGTAGCCACGGGCGGCCCATAGACGAATATGGAGCTGCTGCTGCTGCTGTTTGCACCTCCCACCTTCCCTGGGAAAATTTTGCATTGGTTACATCTACTTGCATTATCACTACTAGTATCTGCTAATAGCTTCTCCAGAAAATGAATTGTATGAATGCTTTGCAGTTGATTGCTGTTTATACAAGTTTAATATTTATAACCCCAGAAAGGTTCAAACGAAAATAATGAATGTTTATTTTGGGCGTATTTGCATTGATTATTTAAAAATAGTTGTCACTACATGAAGCCTAGCCAGCATAGGATACACCGCTGGGCTGAATGAGCTTAGTGGCAAGAAAGCAGGCTTGCTTCGAATCCCTGTATTTAGTAAAAGTATTTGTCCTCAATATAATGCATTAGTCCTGCAGTTTGTTATAAATTAGGACTTCTAGAAGCCTATACAGTACTTGCTGTATCTGTATACCCTTTATTGAAATGTCATGCCCAAGAAGACTTAGGTACCCTAAGCCAGGGGGCCGCAAACTTTTTTCCCTGCGCCCCCCTGCCGGCGGTTTTCCTCTCTCCGCCCCCTCCCCCCACTTAACTCGGCTCCAGTGCCATGACGTTGCGATGTCACATGACACAAATGATGCTGCGTTGCCACGACAACGCGTCTAAGAAGCCGTAGGAGCCAAGGTAAGTCAGATTTACAGAGGCCATGTAAAATTTAAATAAAATGTATAGAAGATACTGGCACCCCATAACGGGGCCTGTATCTCGGGAAGTAGGGGGTCCCCAGACCTGAACCCCACAGACGGTCACAGAAAACAGGACAGACAGACATCACAGAAAACTGAACAGAGACAGACCATCACAGAAAACAGAACAGAGACAGGCCATCACAGAAAACAGAACAGAGACAGACCATCACAGAAAACAGTACAGAGACAGAAAACACAGGACAGATTGTGATTTTGAGGTCCTGTTGGGGACCACAACGTAGATCCTGATAAAATAACTGTCTCCAGTAGCGCTTGCTTTTATGAAGCATGATTACAGTACCAATCTTGTCCATAGTATCATTGTAAAGATACTATAGGAGTTCCTTACATTTCCTACTACTCTCTCTGTATATATATGTTTATATCCAGCTATTACACACTGACTTTGCTCTTGGTATTTGTACAGTATGTACTTTCTGTCTTTCATTGGTTCTAGACATTATATTTAGTTGGGAATAAACTTTCTACATTGTGTTTAACCAGAAAAGTAAGTATATTGTTACTTGATGGCGATTCATTAAGGTCCGATGCAGGGTTACGTGGCAAATCCGCCATTAACTGTCATTCAAGTTCCCTTAGTGTTCTCAATCCATCTCTCTGACAGAACCACTCCCTCTTCTAGCTCACCCTGACACAGAGAGGGATATGTTTCAAAGCAGCCTGGCTGCACAACCAGGCCAAAACGGGAGCGAGAAAACTGCAGCAGATTTATCAATCAAAAAAGTATTCAATAGGATCTTTGATAAGTCTGATTCAGTTCTTATAGTTGCATTACTTTGATATCCAACAGAATTGTCTGGTAGACTCTGGAACTCTCCTGACTTCCACTTCATACCCTTATGATAATTGCATTATACTAATCTAGTATAGAAGACATGGACCATCGACATGGACTTAGAAAAGGGGGAAATGAATGTCTTTGGAGTTAGGTGCTCGTATAGAAAAATGGAAGACAATGACTGAACTTTTTGAGAATAAGAATGAATGCCCCAATCCTACTTAAAGTCATACACCATATCACTATATTGGTGTTACAATAATGTGAACGATCCATGTGCTTCTTGATTATTTTTAAAATGTTGCTGCATAATTTCAAATGCGTTTGATAGATTTGCACATTTAGGTCCGAAAGCCCAACCGCCAGAAGCAGAATAACCAGCATCAAAGGGTGTGTGGTACGTACAGGTACCACTTTAATTAGGAGCTAGTTAGTGGCTCAGAAATAAATTGATGAAAAATGCTGTGCTAGTTGTAAATATGCAATGATTACTGCTGTGGAGCTCTATGTACATGGATGGCGCTATATATATTAAGATATACAGTACATACATACATTACTGATTCATAAAACAAATGGGAGATTTACTGTAACAATGAAACATGATCAAAATAAAAAAGACAAACTAAACACAATTGGGGGGGAAAACGTGGGTCTTATTAAGTGGGGTTGGCCTTTAATAGAATCCACATACCTAAATAAATATTGCCACAATTACTGTAATTCAATATCTACTTTATAATTAAGGTTAATCTTAGCATATGTATAGTATTGCATTTGTTTAATATAATATTATTTTATGAAGATATATACTAAAAGGTTTACAGTATGCTATTAACATTCATTTGTGAAGTTTCAACATGTTCTACAATATAAAGAATAAAAAGGAGAAACACAGCAGCATAATAAAATATATAAAACACATTTGCAATTAACACAATTCTTTATAGCAGCACTAATTGGAACAATGTAAAATAAAAACAGCACACACAAAGAAAGGCTTATTAGGACATACAATGTACATTGTTTTTACTTTGATTTTCTTTTTCTTCTTTACATCCACTCTAGCACTTGACAGTGGAAGCTAAGAGACCTGTCACACATCTTTGAAGCTTGGTGTCACAATTTATTCAAAATCAGGTGCTTATTCGTCCACTGGGTACTGGGCTGATGGCAAAATGTATATCGAGTGTAGCAGGCTGAACTAGATAAAAGCACATTAAAGAGCCTTGCATCTCTACACTAATCAAATGTGTTTTTTTTTTGTTATTCACTCATCAAATGCAGTAATTCTGTTTTAAAAGCGTTCAATTTAGTCAATTTAAGAATTACAGGAATATACATAATATATGCACACGTGTGGGTGTGAAAATTGGCCTCTAATTGCAAGGTTTATTCAGAAGTACAGATGTGCAAACTTTTTACCTGACTTTGTGAATATGAGGCCGAAGAGAGGGGGGAGAATGAGAGGGAGAGCATTTAAGGACAAAACTTTAGCTCAAATATTCTCCATTTTTCTAACTTTAAAAAAAGAAAACATCTGAGCAAACTGTATGCGAAGTGAACTTTGGCAATTTCGCAAATTACAATAGCTTAGAGCAGCAAAACATGAAACACTGCATGATTTTTTGTGTGGGATTTTTTTAATTACAGGTTTGAAGCAGGTTGTCTCTGGAGCTGTTCATTTTGGCTCAGGGAACACCCTTCTCCCAGCAAGGCAGCTAGTGGACCTAACAAAATGGGACTTAAATGTCCTGTGTCACACTGGTCAATAGCACACCATGATGTCATCTGTGATGGCTTCCTAATGTCCCGCATGACCTGCACATTTAAGCAGAGATACCAGCACCCCCTACAGAGGTATCTCTGGAAGAGAGTGGTCCCCAGAGCTGAAATTAACATTGTTCAGCTCCTGCTTCAATCCTATAATAAAAATGATAAAAATTGTGCAGGGCTACATGTTTTGCTGCTTTAAGACAAATCAAAGAAGTATTTATATTTATATATATGCTGAGTTTTACCCAAAAATACAGAGAAATAATAAAAGAGCAAACAAAGTCTGTGACATAATCACAAGGAAGAAGAAATTTAAATGGCTGAAGAAAGAAAGGACCATCGTTGGACAAAGATGACTCAAACTGGATCGACAAGCCTAAAAATGATGATAAATACACACACACACACACATATATATATAATAATATATTACCCAAAACCATAGTCCAGTGTAAATAAAGAAACAGCACATTGCAGGGTATGGGAACAAAAAAAGTGTATTGCGCAAAAATTGACAGAAAGAACATAGGCATATACAGTATATATATATATATTATATATTATATTATATCATTTTATATTATGGTAAAAAAAAAAGTGTGGCAACTCCAATGATAATTACGAAAATTCCATAGTTTTTCCATGTTAACCTGCCTGAATCAAAACTAGTCTTTTCTTAATTATCCAATAGGGATTATATTAACCAATTCAATGTCTTTTGAAACAAAATAATGTACAGTATGAATTAGACAAACAATGATCAATTAAGAGTCAGGAGTTGTGCAAAAGTAATTGAAACCCTGGTTCTTTAAGCTAAATTAAATTGGATAATTAGAATCAGGTGTTTAAATAATTAGGTAGATCTTCAGGGGTGAGTTTGGGAGGTCCCAAAGATCAGAAACGTTGTTAGTTTGGTCTTCACCATACAGGTGTGTGGAAACATGTCATGCCACAATCAAAAGAGATCTCCGAGGACCTCAGAAAATTAGTTATTGATTCTCATCAGTCAGAAAGGGTTGCAAAACCATTTCTAAGGATTTGGGGCTCCACCAATCCACTGTCAGTCTACAAATGGAGAAAGTTGAAGTCAATCTACACAAGAACAAACCTGTAAATCATCAAGGAAATCACAAAGAACCCCATAGTAACATCCAAGTATCTGGAGGCCACTCTCACCGTGGCTAATGTTAGTGTTCATGACTCAACTATCAAAAAAAGCTTGAACGAGAATGGTGTTTATTGAAGGATAGCTGGAGGAAACTATTGTTCTCATTGCTGCCCATCTGAAGAGCACATAGATGATCCACAAGATGCCTGGAACAATGTTTTCTGGACAGACAATTCAAAGATAGAACTTTGTGGTCTCAATGAGAAACATTATGTTTGGTGAAAACCAAACACTGCGTTCGAACAGAGGAACCTCATCCCAACCGTCAGGCATGGGGTGGGAGTGTGATGGTTTGGGGCTGCTTTGCAGCCACAAGACCTGGACAACTTGCCATCATTTACACAATCATGAATTCTGCATTGTATCAGAAGGTTCTAGTGGAGAATGTCAGGTCACTCGTCTGTGAGCAGAAGCTGAACTGAAAGTGAGTCATGCTGCAAGTCAATGATCCTCAATATACAGTACAAACAGATCTACAAAAGAATGGCTGCAGAGGAAGAAATTCCATGTTATTGAATGGCCTAGTCAAAGTCCTGACCTAAATTTCATCGACATGTTGTGGCAGGACCTGAAGTGAGCTGTCCATGTAAGAAAGCCCTGAAATGTCACTGAGTTGAAGCAGTTCTGTAAGGAGATATGGACCAAAATTCCTCAAAACAGATGTGAGACTGACCAGCAGTTACAGGAAATGCTTATTTGAAATCATTGCTATTCAAGGGGGCGCCACCAGGTACTGCATCTAAAGGTTCACATACTTTTTTTACACATGGATATTAAATATTGAATCATTTGTGGATAAATAAATGTTGAAAAGTATCATGTTTTTTGTGTAATTTGTTTGATCAGGTTATCTTTATCTATTATTAGGACTTAGATTAAGATCTAATAACATTTAGGTTTAAAATATGTGAAAATCCTAAAGGGTTCACAAACTATTTCTCGCTACTGTATGTATGTATATATAGTCAAAAAGTAAAAAAAAAACATGCAGGCCCTCGCAAGACTTGAAAAAATGCAAAATAGTAATTTATTTAATGAACGTTTCAGTTTATACATAATACTGAGGAAAACATGGAGAAAAAATGAAGATGGCACTACAGCATGGATACAGAAATATATTGTGTAAAAAAGGAGAAGTGTAAAGGTAAAATGGAAACAAGAAAGATTTCAATTTTTCCTAAAAGCTTATTTTAGGAATGACTAAACTTTACAATGAACCAGCATAAAGTTATCTTAGTATATGGCTCGGCTCCTCAAACCCACCTTAGCAAACTTGACACCCTCTACAACTCAATTTGTCGTTTTGTTCTCCAATGCAACTACAACACACATCACTGCGAAATGCTCAAAGAACTAGATTGGTCATCACTAGAGTCTAGGCGCAAAGTTCACCTTTTCTGTCTCACCCTCAAATACTTTCTGGGCAAGCTACCAAGCTACCTGAACAAGCTCCTCACCCCTACCACATGCAGCACCTATCACCTGAGATCAGACTCCAAAAGACTATTCATGGTCCCAAGACTCAACAAAGTATCCGGACGTTCCTCCTTCTCCTTCCGTGCACCCCAAAACTGGAACAACCTACCAGAGACTCTCATATCCACCACCAGCTTAAGTTCTTTCAAATCTAAGGCTGTCTCACACTTTAATCTGGTCTGTAACTGTTTCATACGCTCATAATATATATTTTCTTTAACTGTGCACGCAATGTCTTGTATATAATGTATATCTTGTTCATTTATGTAACTGTATTTGTAACCATGTATTATTTTGTTTTACTCTATGCCCAGGACATACTTGAAAACGAGAGGTAACTCTCAATGTATTACTTCCTGGTAAAATATTTTATAAATAAATAAATAAATCTTTTCAGAACTGTAAGGAGTAATGCATTTCTCTGGAAACACACTGTTTCAGTTCCACACTGAACTGGGCCAGTTCCACACTGGTCAGTTAAATCAGGGATCATAACATGATGTTATCTACTTTAATACATTACAACCCATTATTTTCCATGAGGTTAACGTATATCGCCAAAGCTAATTGTGTACAAAAACTCTTTCTGTTGGATCTCTCTCTCTCTTTCCTTCTAGCCTTCTCTCTCTCTTTCCTTCTAGCCTTATCTCTCTCTCTCTCTCTTTCCTTCTACCATTCTCTCTCTCTCTCTCTCTCTCTCTCTCTTTCCTTCTAGCCTTCTCTCTCCCTCTCAAGCAAAACCCATATTTCAGGGTCTGGAAGGAGTAACGTCATCTTTAGCTATGACAAGTAATGTTACGTTAAATACCTACGTTAACCCTAATAGACCGTTTTAACTAGGGGGGAGCCTCTTTTGCAGCTCATTATCACTAATATGTATGTATGTACAGTTTGTATGTCTTTATTTATGGAGCACCAATAATGTACATAGCGCTTCACACCAGTCATACACGTAACAATCTTATAGATAACAAATAATATAAATAACACATAAAGGAGAGAAGTACTCCAGACATAAAAGTGACATTTAGGAAAAAAAAGTCCCTGCTCCAAAGAGCTAACAATCTAATGGTCGTTATAGTGAACAAAAGGCTCTTTCCACCAAAAAACATGACTTAATATTACGTTATTGGCCTCTGAAGATACACATGATTAGGGTATAATGTGAAGTTACTGTAGTGCCGCCGAGTATTCTAAAACACATCTGGGGCAATCACCAGCAAGACCCAGGTACATGATGGGTTCATGCTGGGTACATGCTGCAACATTTCAGTGACATTTCTGCAGACAGACTAATGGCCCATCGGATTTAGAGCGGGGGTCCCTGGCAGTCCCATTCAAACTGAATGGGACTGCCAGGGACACCTGCTGTGTTAATCCGACGGGCCATTAGTCTCTGCAGAAATGTCACTGAAATGTTGCAGCATGTACCCAGCATGTGCCTGGATCTTATGGTGATAGCCCCAGATTTTCCAAGGCAAGTTTTAGAATACTCGTCGGTGCACCTGTAAGTCACTTAACGGAACTTTGTGGGTCTGACTCATAATAATCTTAACTTCTAATGGGCACCAGGAGTAATCCATGGAAAATAAAGCAACCAGTTTATATATTGATAGTAGAGGTGTGCAAATGTCTTCAAACTTACTTTATACATTTTTTAGGGATATTGACTTTCATTTTGCTTTTTGGGAGGTGGGGGGGTGCAAAATGTTTGCAAATGCCATTGCTTGATAATTCGCAAAAATCTGGCACCATTGTATATTTTTGCCAGATAAACACAACATTTTGTAACTTTTGCCAAAACATTTTGAAGATGGGAATATATGGTGCCATTGGCTTCTGTGTTGGAATTTGCCATTTATATTGAGTTTTAATGCTTGGCAAACATTTAGCAAAAGTTGACTCCACATTTTAAGTGGAAAAAAAAATTCAGCAAATCTCACCTGAATCATGATTTCCTGGGGGGAAAAAATGCACATCTCTAGTTGTGAAGACAGATTCTTCCTTCGAGGATTTCAGTAGAGAAATCAGTAAGTCAGAAAGTATCACTGGAGGGAGCTCATCCTTGATTAACAATTTATTCCATTCTGCTTATAACAAGGATTGACTGGATCACGGCCCATTTCATTTAGGAGGCTGTATGTAAGAGCTTTGTTGATTTTTAATTTTCCTCCATTGATTTTCAGCATCCAGAGAGCACTTGTTCTGTAATGGCTCTCTGGGCTGGTGTTTGCTGGCAAATTGAAGTGAAAGATAAATCGTTTTCAGAATAGTATCTCTTACAGGGGCCTTTACTTAGAACATGTTACTGTCAGCAGAGATGCTATAGGCTGAAAAAGTTCTGCACGTACATATTGTATACATGGCATTCCCTTGGCTCGATTCTTAATTTGTTCCCTTGATGATATGACACCAGTCGCAGGTTGAAAGAAAATAACAAGAATTGTCTGTTAGGAAATGCTTGTACATTCTTTCTTTTCTTACAGCACAGAAGTTCATTTGAAATTGAGCTTCTTTTCTTTTAGGTTCCCATGTGGGCTACTTAAAAAAAACATTGAAATTACATTGTAATTAAATATGTAACTTCCCAAGTAAAATGATTTTGACTATTTGAAATGGTGCTGGGTTTGGATTGTCCCGGGAGACCAGGTTATTTACAACTTTTTACCAGGATCATTCACTGAGCAAAACAAGGTAGAGAAATAAATTGTAGTTTATTCGGCTTAAATCCGCATACACACAGTGGAACACAAAATACAGATGAAAAGACACACTTACTGGGCATCTGGGGTTGAAAACTAGACTTTCCTAGGTACAGGGCGCTCGCCTCGGAAGAGCTGACCCAGACCGGGACTTAGCCCGGGATCTCCTGGAACGCAAATCGGCATGAAATCCCATCCGCGACCGCTACATTAGTTTCTCAGATCTTGGGCGCAAAAGTCGGGACGTAGTCTCTGGCAGGCAGGCTTTTCAGGCTTGAAATCGAAGCCGGTTCCTTTGCTATTTCGAACAAATCAACTTTGAGAAGCCGTCCGCGCTCTTTCGGTTCTGACTCAAGGGGAACACACAATCTGATAGCTTCTTATAGCTTTCCCTGCTCTAGCTGAAACATAGAGGCAGAACTCAACAACCAATCAGCGTGTGGGACTTTCTCAAGCAGCCAATCAGAGCCAAGCTGGGTGGAAAAGCCGGGTCAGCGGGAAATTTGAAATAGCCAAGGGACATGCGCAAGCCTGCCACATCTCCCCCTAGCTATCCCAATGCCACCCGCTGGGCAGGTGCCCCCAGATCCGGCAGAACAAGTGGCATCCCAGAGGACTGCCATTAATCTCCAGACATAGTACTCCGCTTTTCCCCGCTAACTAAATGCCGTTCACACCTCTGGGCATCCTCTGGCTGCTTTGAACTCTGATGTTCAACCTATCAGTTTGCACAGGCTGCCTGTTTGGACATGGGTTCCGAATGTTGAAACATATTAAAATACACTTTAATAAACTCTGAGTCTCAGAATACCACTTCAGCTATGTGGGACTTTAGGTGAGGATCTTGGGATTGAAAACTATGAGTCTGGGAGACACTGTATTGCCCCAGGGCAACTCACCTAAGGTACCCGAAAATAGTATGAGTAAGCCAGGGAGAATTATTGGGCCACTGGTAACTTTGTCCCCAGACCTCCTGCAATCAAAGTGACTTGCTTTTCACCCCAAAACCCCAACTAAGACTTAGACTCCCAAAGTTTGGAATCTCTAGGGTACAGGGAACAGAAAAGGAAAAGGAAAAAAATGTTGTCTCTTTATTTGTGTCTGCCTTATTTCCCCACACACTTTCCCTTTGACTCAGTTTGGACTTTCAGAGTACCCCCAACCTTATGAATGGTTGAGTACCCACAAACCATATACTGTTTGTGGGTCAACTTTGCCCTAGCTGGGGTACCCCCCTTAACCCAGGGATTCCCTCAGCTCCAGGGAGAAACATTTATCCTTGTGCCTCATTCTCGTTTCCGTGTTGTGCTGAAGCAGTGCGCCCTAGTGGTGAGTCACGCTTACGTTTTCAAGGGGAAGTCTTGCCGGGACAATGTGCCTACATATATCTGAGAATCAATAAGAAAAGAAAGAAAAAGAAAACAGTGCAAACATCATGGTGTAGTATATAAAAATATATTAAATTACAGGATCAGCGGGTGAGTATTGCATGTACATCAATTGAGATTAAAAAAGAGCATGACATGTTAGAGACATGTAACAACAAACGACATGCCCCACACTGCACCGGATCACACAGATGGAGCCTGCTGGGACATCTACAGATCCTTATCGTCAGGACACACACTTTTGCTGGAACCCTCGGTCCTGATCCGCTCGGCTTACTCCATCTTGGTGGGCTGTTGGGGGTTTCATCATCTGGGTAGAGAATTGGATAGTCCCTCTGGTGTTGCTGGAACACTGATTACATGCTAACTCCACGTGGCAGTCTCCACGGAGACTGCTTATGACGTCAGACGTGCTCCGTCGTGTTGAATGGTGACTTTTAAACTCTAAGCGTCCTTAGAAGTTTAAAAACACACAGAATACTTGTGACTCCTCAATTGAAGAAATGTGCACTGGACACGATTCCAACGCGTTTCATAAATCAATACTTTGTCAGGGATTAATGACTACATAATCTATAGTGATAGATATACCCCTCAAAGTTCTACGATTGGACAGCAGAGAGACAAATGCTGACCAATCGCAACAGTGTTTCACGGCTGAACGCAATGTAATTAACATTCAATCACAGGTGTTTTTATACAATGTATTAAAATAATTAGACAACAGATACATTTTAATCAAATAAAAACAGAAATAAGAAACACATAATTAAAAATTCACTTTCCAAGAGAATATGATAACAGTCACAAGAAACTGTATGGTGCTCCAACATGAACCACTGGCTAAATAGCCCAAGACTATAAGCATATAAATTGTGTCCCTGGAGGTCCCAGACAGTCCAGACCAAAATACTCCAACCCTTGCAATAAACCACTTCCACTAGATACCGATTAGCTGGAAAAGATCCCACTGCAATAATGTGGGACCTTCACTGGCTAGTGACCAGACATAAACATCGGTTGGGTAAGTATACACTGGCGACACACTTTATTCGAGCTCGGCTAGTCCCACGAATTCGGGTATACTCGGGTGTATTGAGGTTTGTGACTGTTTTCTGCCCGAGTGCATTGCGTTATTTTCCAGGCAGGGATTGAAGCATTTTATTCCCGCTGGCTGCAATACTGCACAGTATATATATATATATATACTGCATTACAATTCATGAATTTATGCCATCTGGTAGACACGCGAAGCATTGCAGCCTATTAAATCCTAATCATTATCATTTAACAGATCAGCCGCCCATCAGCCAGGCATGAACCATGGCTGGGAAGGCAAACGCAACGGGGCTTGTCAGAGGTGAGGAGCGGCGCATTCCAGGTATCTGCCAGGTACATACTGGGTATTTGCTCGAATAAAGTGTGTCGCAGCAGTAGGTGTATACAAATAAACAGGTTGGAGTGACTCACATTTGTAGGGTCTTTTGTGGGAATTCCTCCATGGGTGCGTGCTGCCGTTACTCCACGAGACCGGACATCCAAACGAAGGAGAGATGGAGCACAGCTGGAAACAAAATGAACTACTAGGAGAGTGGGACCCAGATAAAAAGTTAGTTTATTGGATCAGTGCAAAAATACAAAAAACGGAGCCCTCAGGCCCCCACCAACGCGTTTCGAGCCGGTGGCTCTTTCTCAAGGTGCACCTTGAGAAAGAGCCACCGGCTCGAAACGCGTTGGTGGGGGCCTGAGGGCTCCGTTTTTTGTATTTTTGCACTGATCCAATAAACTAACTTTTTATCTGGGTCCCACTCTCCTAGTAGTTCATTTTGTTTCCAGCTGTGCTCCATCTCTCCTTCGTTTGGATGACAAGAGAATATGATAGAAATCTCTAGAAAAATGGAAGAGAGATAAAATTAGTGCATATAATACATATACACAGCCCATTAATGGAATATCTAATTCTATGAAAATCAAACAGAATGGTAATAAAATATATGGGGCTGAAAGATCAACTGGAGATAGACTTCAGAAGCATGAGAACTCAATGAAAAAACAGGGGTATTACATGGTTGATAAATAAATAAAATATAGATTAAATTGAGGATGACAAACATTAAAATGTATAAAATATAAATAATCAAAATAACAACGTGGAACAATGAATAGCATTGGGCAATAGAAAAGGGAAATTGTGAAACAAATGTCTATGACTAATAAAGTGACCACACATCTATCTCCTCATTCAGGCCCAAAGGAGCCAAAGTTTGCATTTTATATATCCATAGGCTTTCGTGCTTGGATAGAGATTTAACTCTATCACCTCCTCGCCTCCCAAGAGGAACGGTTTGGATACCTATGTATTGGAGAAGGGAAGGGTCACTATTATGTTTAGTTTTAAAATGTCTTGATACACTATGTTTTTCTAAACCGAGCCTAATATTCCTGGCATGCTCAAGGATTCTTATTTTTAAACATCACTTTGTGTGGCCAAGATATTGATATCCGCACAGACATTGTAAGAGATATACTGCGTACATTATGTACATTTACCTGATATACAGTCCTTTACCGAATATTTTTCTTTTGTGGTATTACAGCAGAAAGTACAGTATGTGTCTCTCAGGTTTAAGCATAGTGCAGGCTTTACAATTTCCACAGCTATAATGTCCCAGAGGTCTTTTAGACACCCAAGGAACTCCTAAAACCTTATTAAGCGCAGGCCCAATATCACTAGGTGCTAAATAATGTTTAACATTTTTAGCCTTACGATATATAAAACTGGGTCGTGATTCTAAGAAAGGACCAAGGATAGGATCAGTGGAAAGAATATTCCAGTTTTTGTTCACAATCTTTTGTATACTACTGCTAACGGAAGTGAAATCTGTAATAAAAGGAATTGTAATAGTCTTATCTACTTTTTCACTAGTAATCATATGCTTTTTCCTTTTATGTTGCAATAGAAGTGAATCACGTTCCATATCATTAACCCTCCTTAGAGATTCAATCAGATTAGTCCTTTCACTTCAGTTAGCAGTAGTATACAGAACAATGGGCACATTTATTTGGGAAACGGTAACTCCAGACCCCAACCTCCTAGGCGCATTCGGGCAACGGTTCCTCCACAAAACCCCCCTTGAAACTCATACACTAGCAATCCCTGCTTGATGGCATGCCCGGAAAGGGAAAAACACAAAAAATGGTTTTATTACATAAAGTACAGTAATACAATGTTACTGGGCCAAAGAGCTAACTCTCTTGGACCCTTATACACGGAGCAGAGGTAACCAAAACGGGCTTGACCTTTATTATAGAGCCTGGTTACCCGCTCCTGTCACAGGGATACATTTCAATTATGTTATGAATTTGTATAAAACTAATAGAGAAACTAAATATAATAAAAAAAGATTGGAAAGACAATAATGTTTAAACTAGTTTGGAAGAAAAAATGCAATAGTATGTTTGAATGTCATTAGCTGTAATTCTTCTCTGCAATGGAATTAAAAGGGCTTTGGAGACCAGTGAGAGAATTGCAATTAAACCCATTCATTTATTATTCTTTTCAGGTGATGGCACAAAGGATAAAAAAAATAAATGATAGCATTTATGCAGCACTGCCAGTTAACACCAAAAGGTCGCCCTTAATATAAAAGAAGAATGTATTTATAAGGTCAGATTTTAACCTGCATAGACGTGTAAATTAAATTCCAGTGGAAAAAGATTTATTTTACGTTTCAGAATCTTAAGGGATTTAAGAACAAACCAGGACCCCAAAAAGCTGCCAGGTAGCATCATGTCTTTCTGTGAAAGGTTTGGCACACACATGTGAAAGTAATTGTTTCCGACACTGATGTTATATTCTACACATTAGCTGCCAAGGCCATTTATTCCCAAACTTTGCAGCCTTGCAGCTTCATTTTCCCGACCTTTTCACTTTTAAATAACCCACGTGTGAAATAGGGTCAATTTAGCCATGAAGACATTTTTCTTTTTTTTGCTATTGGTAACCTGGTTCATATACTCTGCTGCCAGAATCACTCTACTCTTTCCTAAATCTGCCTCAACGTCTCCCCTACTCAAATCCCTCTCCTGGCTTCCTATCAAATCCCGCATCTCACACTCAATTCTCCTCCTCAATTTTAAAGCTTTACACTCTTCTGCCCCTCCTTACATCTCAGCCCTAATTTCTCGCTATGCACCATCCCGACTCTTGCGTTCTTCTCAAGGATGTCTTCTCTATACCCCCTTTGTAATTAAAGCACTCTCCCGCCTTAAACATTTCTCACTGACTGCCCCACACCTCTGGAATGCCATTCCCTTCAATACCGACTAGCACCCTCTCTATCCACCTTTAAGACCCACCTTAAGACACACTTGCTTAAAGAACCATATGAGTAGCACCGTGGATAATACTATACACGATACATAAAGCTTGGCCCCTTTACAGACGCCCTTAACAGGATGCCCTCCTACTGTCTCTGTACGTTCTCCCTACCAATTAGATTGTAAGCTCTTCGGAGCAGGAACTCCTCTTCCACAATGTTACTTTTATGTCTGAAGCACTTATTCCAATGATCTGTTATTTGTAGTTATTTGTTATTTATATGATTGTCACGTGTAATACTACTGTGAAGTGCTATGTACACTAATGGCGCTATATAAATAAATACATACATACATACATACATACATATACTGAGACGGGAAAGGTCTAAAGGCTTCCTTGTGCTGTAGGGAAATGCAGAGCATAGCCGGAGAGAGCCAGAGACACTTGATAAAGTGTCTTGGCATGAAACGCGTAGGTACATTTCATCTAACTTCACCATCCTGTTTGAGCTTGCAATAAATTGAGAGAACTTGATCTTTATGAAAGAGTTGCCCTGGATTTTTATTTTTTCATCTCCTGCCTGGAATCTCTGGCTGTCTCCGGCTGTGCTCTGCATTTTCCTACAGCACTTGGACTACCTTTTCAACAGACTGCACGCCTTGGATGTCCTGGATTGTTCTAACAACCTGACAGGTAATAGATTCTACTGTCAGCATTGTTTTGCCATGTTATGAACACTATTTTGCCACATTAGATTGGGTATTTATTGCTGTGTTGTTTTCTGTGGGTGGTCAAGTGGACATAATTAGACACAGACCCTTCCTTGTACTATATCATACATGTTATATATTGGACATCCTCTAAATCCTCAAGAATTTAAGAAGAAAATGTTTACTACACATAGAGGAGAAAGGGTTTTTTCTCTCTAATAGAGCCACATGTGATTTTTTGAGCACCATTCTTCACCATATACCTAAAGGCTTCCTAGCACGTTTAGGTTATATTATATTCATACAAGAACCTTTATTGAGGGTTCACAACCAGTCTGTAGGAAAGGACATTACACCACAGCGGTCAACTTTGTGATTGGTCAGAATTTTGGTGGGAATTTAGCCAAGAGAGGTAAACTATGACAGAGAATTTTAAACAGGTGGGTATTCCTTAGGGCAATAGTTTGACAATGGGATATGACCTCCTTTTTGGTTTCTTTCATGTTATTGGCTATTAATTATTGGGATCTTTTTTCTGAGACAATGTGTTTAATTATGTTTGGTTGTTGCCTAATTTTACATTAATTTATTATCTGTATCTTAGGTGTTTGGGTTTTATATTGATTCTTTAATATATCCACTCGATAATGTCGTATTTAGAAAACAAAATAAAATAGTAAATAGACATACTGTATTTGTAGGTATTTATAAATATAATGAAAAATGAGTAGCAAAACTATTATTCAAAATATGTATTTGCATATTTCCCAGGTTTCAATCTCTCTAATATGTTTTCAGGTACTATCATTAATCTCACCACATTAGTTAATATGTCTGGGGCGTATATGAGCGTACGTTTAAATGGTACTGATCTCTCTCTCAATCTCAATTAATTTTGTGAGTTTACTTTGCAAATCATACGGAATTGCACAACCAAAAACAAATCTCATAAAAAAAGCCATTTTCACACGGTTTAGAAATGTGATAAATCGTATAGAAATTGTATGGTATGAAATGCTATTACCACAGTTCAAAGATCTGGCCCCAATGAATGGATGCACTTTCAGACAAATTACAGCTACTTGAGTCAATTAGATGTTTAAATTGCGGCTACGTATCAAGCTGATATTGTGATGTTTAAAATACAGCAAAAATAAATCTTATGTTTGTACTGTACTGCCATTATGTGAACAACAGAATAGTTCATCAAGCTTCTTACATTGGATCGGATGTCTGTAACATATTTACGTATTCATTCCCTTGCTGGTAAATCACTTACTGTAGCATGTAAAAATGTGTGAGTAATAGATACAAAACTCCACGGTTTGTATATAATTCAAACGGAATAATACTTTATAAAATGTTTCATGGAATAAATTTATTTTTGACTACATAAACAAAAAGGATGAATTATTATGGAAAACAATATATTTTGTATGCAGAGCATGTTAATATTTGCCAGATTATGTGGAATATTAACATAACCGTAGCGCTATATAAAATGCGTCACAACATTATACTGCATATACATTTTATGAATACGATACCAACAAGATTATCGTCCAATGTCCTGCAGCCTAGAAGACCTGAAGGTCTGTTCAAAACCTTCTTGAATGAAATGCAAAAAGAGAGTCCTCCGTGGCGCTGGAACTTTGGTTGAAGATGCTGTTATTCTCCGATAGATATATAGAGAGAAAATGATAATACAGTTGTGCTTCAATGAAATTACAGATACAACTTTTGTTCTTAACCACCTTATTGTGCACCCTTCTGTATATTATATATACAACTTTATAAAGTGGAGACTAGTGGTGCAAAGGGTGGAGCTGTGACTGAGGATCAGGAAGAGCTGTGTAGGGTAGGTCTTGTGACTATTGTGAACATTGAGAGCATTGAGAGCAGTGGTGCTGATTTCCTGCAGCCTTTCCCCCTATCACGTATTGTCTGGGGTGGTGGTTTGGCTGTACCCCGCAACTGCAGACTGTCTCATGTCATGAGACATCAATCAAGATTCATCTGGTATTGATTGGACACTAAGGATTGTTCTGGGTCTGATACTTGATCTGTGATCACCTTAGGTGTTGTATGGTAAATCTAGGCACCAGTTATATTGTGTTTTCTATGTGTTTATGTTGACCTGTATCGGTCATAGTTTCTAGGCAGCCTAGACCTTCAATATAGAGGGGTTTTTTTTGTAATCACTTTAGTAATAATTTTTACTATATTGTTCTAAGCATTAGCGCTGTAAGCACTTATTTTTCTGCATATAGCAAGGTGCTGTACGTCTATAATAGACATGCAATAACATGCAATTCATGTCAAATCTTTTATGTAATATCTTTAATCAATGGCAATTTCTTCATCAAGAAACTGATGTTTTTACTGTCAGATTATATAGAAACATTTGTTGCATATTTACCACACAACAGATTCATTATTGTGACAGTTTTAGACAGATGTTTAAAACTTTCAAACGTACTAAGCTGTTTCAAGCCTTTTAAATCTCAGACGAATAGAGGAATCTTAATATGTGTCTCCTGCTGAGAGGAGAAAAGCAAAAGCTCTGATGAAGGCCTTAAGTGGGACCCAAACATTGTAATTATGCGCTAATCATTTTATATTGACTTTGGGCAAAAGAGAATGGGGGAAAGCACTCAAATTGCATCTTTTTGGTCATAAGATTGATACAATGAATATGACAAATTATCTGTTAATGGTCTAACAAGAATGCTGATAAGTACATTGATGTTGAATGGTGAAAATCAATGTTGTGTGGAAGAAAGGACACACAGTCTGACAAATAGTTTACTTTAAGTGAAATAATAATTCACCAGAAACAGACATTTAAAAGAAAATAATAATGTTCCATACTGAGGCCATATTGAAATATAATTGAATGGAAGTCATTTAATGTGTAAAGAAATAATTGTGTGAAGGGTGGTACCATGTTAGCTCGTAGAATAAAGAAATGATTCTCGTGGAAATAATAATAAATACAAAGAGAGAGTAAAGATGATATTTTTTGTACTAATGTTACAAGAGCACTGCAAGCTTCCATAACCACTAAAGTTGTTTCTTTTTAAACCTGGAAGCTTGCAAGTCTCTTGTAAACTCAGTTTGCCAATATCATCTATCATATTTATCCTACATTTATATTCATTTTTATGTACTCTCTTTAGAGTGTTTATCCAATTTGCAATTCATGCACAAGTATTCAAAATATGCTCATGTATTCCAAGTTTGTGTAAATTCATTTTGTTGAGAAGCTAGTATGTAACTAATGGAAAAACAAGGCAAAAATGCCCTTTATCAACCTTGATAAAGGGCATTTTTGCCTGAAATGCGTTGGTGGATCCCTGCTGCGGCCTAGGGGGGACCCTTTTGTCCACTTTTTATGTAATAAATCTATTTTTTTGTTGCTAAAAACCGTGAGCCTCCTTCTGTTACTTTGGGCAGTGCACTGCCTTATTTTTCCACTTCTTCCTGCCATCACCTGGGAGATTGGATGCCTATGAAGATTCTGAGATTGGATACTCCAGGAGAAACTGAGTGAGCTCACTTTGTGGGTCGCTGTACCCTTTTTTCTCTGATATATGGGACGTTGGTCTGTACTATTTACTTATGGTGCCGCTGGCATTAGGTACTAGTCCCCTAACCCTATTAGGGCTTCGTTATGCTATGTGCTTACATTGAAGGAGTTTATCCTAAACCTCAGTTTATTATGCCAAACAGGACTTGTTTTTTTCTGATGCACTGGCTTTCTACACAACCTAGTCTGTAACTAATAATGTTTTTAAAACAAAATAAAAGTGTGCATTGTGTAATTTAAAAAAAACAACAATTCTCACCAGAAATCATTAGCGGCATAAAGTGTTGTGTCATTATTCATTTTCTAACATTTATCACATTTTCCTATTCTTTGTATGGTGGGCGTCATGTTCATACATATGACTGCATTAAGAATTGTTTGTGTTGTACGCCAAGAAAAAGTTGATTGTTATTTCCTACATTTTTGTAGGAAGTATAACAACAAATATTGTTATATTACAAATTGTCTTAAACATATACCAGTTGTTTTATGGCAGGACAAACCGCTGTCCATGCCTAGTTTCCTGTGCTGATCTAGGGATAAGGATATCTGGTTTTGTAAGTGTCGGGGATTGAAATATGGATGTCCTGACACTACAATAAACGTCAAAGCTTTTAAATGTAACTTGAAAGGGATGCCTTTGTGATCTTTAGAATACCAGGGTGTTTTGCCAAGATGACAGCCCAAAGCTTTGGGTAAAGTTACTAGGAATGAATATCCAGGGCCTGAGAGCTATTTGCAATAACAACAAATAGATATGTGTAACAGTTGCAATGAGATAAATAAAATGTTGCCAATATTTCATGATTAGGATGTGAAAAGGACAGATATCTGTTTTTCATGCAAAAGTTAAAATTAGGTTGCATATCAAGTACACAGATGCAACAGTGAAGATAGTGTTTGCCTAACTATTATAGAAACAAAGTTATGAAGCCTTTTATATATTGAGGCAAAGTTTAAAAGTCTAAAGAAAAGTTTTCCATTTAAAGTCGTAAAAATGTAATCTAGAGATAGATGAAAGGGGTCTGTTGAGAACACACCCAGAAAGGTGGACTTATGTCGTTTTCAATGCAGGAAGTTTAGAATATAACCCATGTATTTGAATGAATCAGAATTCAACAGAGGTATGTTTTGGGATAAGACTTATCATCTTTCTTATTCCAGCGACCTCTCTTGGAAGATCCTGTTACACTTTCTGTGGTAAAATATTCTTTGTTTATCCTTTTGATTTTAAGAAACTGTCTGCATTTGGATACTGTATATTTTTGTAATCTTTTTTTTCTGTAAACTAAGCACTGTACTTTTTGTGTATTATATTTAAACTTTAATAAGTAACTACTTTAGGATCTGATAAAACTGTTACACGCTATGCAGAGAATAATTTACATTTCTGGATACATTTTGCTATAAAAGATTTTTGCACCAACTGTCTATGTATTTTTGAAGATTAATATATATTTTGTTTATAATTATATATAAAATTATTATTTTATTTTTAAATTGTCACTATAACATAATAGGTAGTTCATATAAAACAATCTAAAACTTAAAAATGAATAGATGATACTGTTCTGTGGCTAACAAATTACTTTTATTTGTGCGAGTTTTCAAGATACACTGATCTTTTCTTCTGGCGGTGTTTCAATGGATAAAGCAAGAAAGGTTTAACTTAAAAACAGTCTGGAATGTATCTGTGATTGAAACCTATTCCCCCCCCCCCCACTTTGCAGTATGCGATTTATGACTTGAGGTGTTAAATGGTCCATAAATGTTAGTGATGTAAGAGTGAGTGTGTGTGTATGTGGGTGTGTGTGTGTGTGTATGTATGTATGTAAATATACATTTATAAAGTGCCCACAGTGTATACAGCACTTTACAAAAGGTGTGCATGGAGTGGGAGTGTATTCCAATGGTGTGGGTATGTGTAGAAATGTAAGAGGGTTTTGCAATACTATAAGTGTGTGTGGATACTATGTGGTACCTATTGGTATATAGGGATGGAATTACATTGTGTAATTGTATGTGTAAGAGACAGATGTGTGTGCATTCATATAGCGCAGTATGTATTGACATGGCCTTTAGCACTCATGGGAAGAAAGTTCTCTTGTGTCAGAAGTGACTCATGAAACTGCAGTCTCAGTTTAGGCCACCGCTAATTGTCCCGAACAGTTGCAAAAATGTGTTTTCATGCAATCGTCTCTCTTTCGGTGTTCTAAGATTACCTTTGAGTATGGCCACCTTCAGATCGTTCATCTTATGGCCAGAGTCAGAGAATGTTCGTTGACAGGACTGTCTCTTGTTCCGCGTTTGATGCTGTAGTGATACAGATTCATTCTCTTGTTTAGCCCCTGTCCCTTCTCACCTATGTACTGTAGTAGCAACCCCCTGGGCATTTCATGCACATGATGAGGTACACAACATTGCTGGAGGAACAGGTGAACCTTCCTCTGATTTTGTACTCCAAATTCCTGTGTGGTTTTTGTATTGTGCACGCTGGGTGGAGCATTGCGCAGGTTTTGCATCTTGCATCCTGGCATGGTCTTTTTCCCGCATTCAGTTGTACTGTTGAATACTTTACTCCTCACCATAATTTTCTTGAGATTATGAGGTTGTCTGTATGATAACAAGAGTGTTTCAGGCAAGACCTGTTGCAGTCTTGTATCTTCCTGGAGAATGGGCTGTAGTTCCTTGGTGATCTTGAATAGGGCTTCTAGGTGTGGGTTATATGTGACCACCAAACTTACCCTGTCGCTTGTCTCTTTCTGTCTGTATTCAAGGAGATCACTTCTTGGTATTCTGGTAGCTTTGTGGATTTGCTGGTCTACAAATCTGTGGTTATATCCACGGTTTATGAAATCCGATCTCAAGGCTGTAATCTGCTGGCATCTGTCAGAGCATATCCGGTTGTATAGTATGACTTGACTGTAGATGGTTGCATGCTTAGTGTGTCGGGTGGAAGCTGTTGTCCCTCAAATAGCTGGCTCTGTCTGTAGGTTTGCGGTATACAGAAGTCTGTAGTTGGTTGTTCTTTATAGTAATGGTCCAGACAAAAATTGTCTGGTTTAGATAATTAAACCAATCTGGTCTTTTCTTAAAAAAATCTATCTATCTGTCTGTCTGTCTGTGTGTGTGTGTGTGTGTGTGTGTGTGTGTGTGTGTGTGTGTGTGTGTGTGTGTGTGTGTGTGTGTGTATGTGTGTGTTGAAGGAGAATAAAACACACACAAGCCTCTAAATAGTTTAATTTTCTTACTACTTTTCTTTATTAGCGGAAGTCACTAATTGCTCACAGTTCACAGTGACAGATAAAGAATGTGTTTTCACTGCTTGTTGGCCTCACTCCCACTGTTGTGAGCCAGACAAGAATCGGTGTCTTGTTTGAGAGCGAGAGAGAGCATCGCGGATCTAAGAAGGGAAAGGATGAATGCTTTGCTGTTGTAAACAAGGTGACCCGAGATGGCAGCTTTTGTAACACTGTGTATTTAGAAATGTGTCACATGGCTGGGTTGTCAATTATCCATTTTTCCTCTTTTCAAGCCAGTGTGTTAATTTGGAAACAAGTTGGATGAGCCTGTTGGAAACCCCTCTGTGAAGGTGAAGTGAAAGATGTGGGAAGTCTTGTCCAAGTTCAAGTGAAATGAATGTACTGTAGATCACTCCTTATAGTAGAACTCTCTTATCGCTGTCTCCCTTCTAAAAAACAGAATTCCTTCATTGTATGTAGGCCAAAACTGTGTCAATATGACTTCCTATGAAGTTTTGTTTTCTATCTCGTTAATAAAAATATGTTTTTTTTTAAAGTATCCTAAAAGCAAAGCTCATAAATAAGTCATTTAATTTCTGTTGAGCATTTTGTATTATTTAAGTGATAAATAATAAATATTGCGTCTATCTTTTTAAAGAATTCTAGTGAAGTATCAATGAAATAAACAAACAGCTGAGTTCATATTGTTTTGTGTAGAATTCCAGGCATCTGAAGAAAGACGGGTAATTCTTTTAAGTATCATTTGAGGTCAAATAAATATTGTAGATAACTAGAAATAATGTAGACTACCTGAGTTGAGATCAAACATACAGGAACCATGATAAGAAAAAGTGAACTAAGTGTGTTCTCCTATGAGGACATTTAGTAAATTAAATGCTGCAGTTTAGAGTATATGTGCCATCTGGCATATATGGTTATAACCTTAGAGTATATGATACATTTCTGCCTCCCTATGCAAACTATGGTAAAATATTTCATAGATACAGTACACTCTGTAACAGGGATATACTGCATATACTATCATAGTGTCAATACATTACGACTACACAGCTATTTGTGAGAATATAATCACTACCACTGGCTACCATTGTAAACAAAATTATTTGTATGTGGAATGAGCCACTTATATACCAGTTGGATATTTTGTGATACAACTTAAGAAAAAGAGGCAATGTTATGACCAATATGCTCAATGTTACAATAATTGTATCATACCATAGCAGTAAAGGGAGTACAGAGAGAGTGTATATACAGTACACAGATATACACATATTGCAACATAGGGTAATTCACCCATAGCAATCTGTGCCTAAATATCTTTTACTTATTTGCATTACTACAGTATAAACTATACTGAGATGTCGGCGTGGACCTAAAAAAGCACAGACACACATATTATTGTGATTACTAGTCTGTAAGCTATAAATATAGAGTCTCGAGTCCACTCCACCCCTATAAGGATTTTAAACAATTCACACTGTAAATAATTCACTGAGTCACAACATTTATTTTTGATGTAATACAATTGTATTGTTTTTGTTTTAACTGAGTTTACTGATCCACATGCCAATTGAAGGCGTTATTAGCATATTTGTCTTGCTAGGACAATTTTGTTCTAAATCTGAAAATAAATACTTAGTATATAGAGTGCAAATAGGTGGAATCTTTTTTATCTTCTTTGATATTTCTGTGTTAGAGTATAGAAATATAGTATAGTAAAAAAACAAAACTTTCCAAATGATAATGACGTACATTTACACAGATGTTTTCCCAAGGAACCTCAGTAGAGCACCCTAAATAAACAAACACAATTAACATGCCACAGGCCTGCATATAAAGACAGCAAACCTTTTATAACCATCTAAAATATAATATAATGTACATATTTTAGTTTTTTCAAGCGAGGCTATAAATAATAAACCTGCACAGAATTAAAGCTAAGCTCACAGCAGCAAATATTTTTGTCTTGTTTTAATTAGAGAATACTTCTAAATGGGGTTCCTGTTGACGTGGGAGCATGTTTTATATTTTTTCCATATGTCTATGTTTTTATTTTTAAGGCAAGAGATAAAATACCTAACTATATTTAGCTATCTTAACAGCTTGTCGATGCAAAATTTGTCCAAGCGCGTTTAGTGGAGCCTGAAAAGCACAGTGCTGGTAAAGGGGAATATAGTGTTGTCAAACACTTCTGAATCTTGTCACTCAATCCTTAAATTACATTGCTGAATGGTTTCTCTTTATCACAGATTTAAAAGTAGGGCACATACACCCTTATTCTGTAAGATGTGATAGTGCAGAAGATGTGTTATTGCATGAAAAGCCCCATTAAAGTCAATGGGGCATTTCATGTGACAGCCCGTCCTTTGCGGTATCACACTTTACAGAATAAGGCCCATACACCTTTCTTTTTGTCCCCATTCAATATGCTGTAAAGCAGGCCTGCACAACACGCGGCCCACTCATTGTGCGGCCCGCGGTGGCTTTCCCCGTCCTCCTCCCTCCTGGGCCCGCTTGCCCCCTCCTCTCCCGCGAGCCGAGAGCCGCTCTCCCGGCCGTGGGCCGCGAGCCGGTTCTTCCCCCCTCCTGGTCGCGAGCCACTTCTCTCCCCCCCCCCACCGCGAGCCAGCTTGCCCCCTCCTCTCCGTGAGCCGCTCTCCCGGCCGCGGGCCGCTTCTCCCCCCCCCCCTCCTGGTCGCGAGCCACTTCTCTCCCCCCCCCACCGCGAGCCAGCTTGCCCCCTCCTCTCCGTGAGCCGCTCTCCCGGCCGCGGGCCGCTTCTCCCCCCCCCCCCTCCTGGCCGCGAGCCGCTTCTCCCCCCCCTCCTGGCTGCGAGCCGCTTCTCTCCCCCCCCCTCCTGGCCGCGAGCCGCTTCTCCCCCCCTCCTGGCCGCGAGCCGCTTCTCTCCCCCCTCTCCTGGCCGAGAGCCGCTTCTCTCCCCCCCTCCTGGCTGCGAGCCGCTCACCGCGAGCCGCTCACCCCTCCACCTCCTCGAACCTGCTCTCAGAGTCAGGACTGCACGAGTGTGCGAGTCCTGCCTGCTCTGCCACCGTGAGGTGCCGTTAGGGGGGGAGGTGAGGTGCCGTTGGGGGGGAGGTGAGGCGCAGGGATTTGAGGTGCAGGAGGGTGAGGTGCAGGGGAGTGAGGTGCAGGGATGTGAGGTGCAGGGATGTGAGGTGCAGGGATGTGAGGTGCAGGGGAGTGAGGTGCAGGGATGGTAGGTGCAGGGATGTGAGGTGCAGGAGGGTGAGGTGCAGGAGGGTGAGGAGCAGGGGAGTGAGGTGCAGGGGAGTGAGGTGCAGGAGGGTGAGGTGCAGGAGGGTGAGGTGCAGGAGGGTGAGGTGAAGGAGGGTGAGGTGAGGTGCAGGGGGATGAGGTGAGGTGCAGGAGGGGTCATTGGAGGTGCAGGGGGGTCATTGGAGGTGCAGGGGGGTCATTGGAGGTGCAAGGGGGGGTCATTGGAGGTGCAAGGGGGGGTCATTGGAGGTGCGGGGGGGTGGGATGTGTGTGGTGTGCAGGGGGGTATTGTGTGTTTGATGTGGAGGGGGAGTATTATGTGTTTGGGTGAGGGGGACAGATGGGGGTATGAGAGATAGATGGGGAGTATCGCAAAGGTTGATAGTGAGGGGTTCTGGGGGAGATATGAGGATGATGATGATGATGATGATGAGAGGTGTTGGAGGAGAGATGATGATGATGATGATGATGATGATGATGATGATGATGATGATGAGAGGTGTTGGAGGAGAGATGATGATGATGAGGATGATGAGGATGATGATGATGATGATGATGATGATGATGATGATGATGATGATGATGATGATGATGATGATGATGATGATGATGATGATGATGATGATGATGATGATGATTTTACCCGTGCGGCCCAATTTTTTTTTCCTTGGAGCAGTTCGGCCCTTCTCGCTTTACGAGTTGTGCAGGCCTGCTGTAAAGGCAGCCAACAGGAACATGGAAATGAATGGGACTTACAACTTCTGCAGCATGGGAAACACATAATTACAGTATATTTTATAGAGGAGGACATGTGAAACAGAAGCCTCTATCAGTTATAGGTAGGGAGAAAGCAATCCAGGCCAAAGTATTGACTGAGGTTGGTTTCCATTAACAGCATTTGCTGCCTCTTTTACTCCTAGCAATGTTGGTCAAGAGGTTTTCTAAATATATATGTCCTGCTGTACTAAGGTGGAGCAGCAGTTGCTCTCTTTCCCCCAGACTCCTCAAGCTCTGTTACGGGAGTTAATGGCCATTTGGGTGCATTACCATAACGAACGGGATGAACCAGGGGCTTGTGAGTTTTCCTGTCTCCTCTCCAAGAGAGCTTGCGCTCTGGTATGTAGGCAAAAAAATGTAGGTCCTTTCTTCCCTTAAGAAAAATAACATACACTAGGAGGGAGAAGTACTAGGGAATGCAATACCATACCTTTGGACCTGTATAATTCAAGTTATCACACTACCCACTCCTTGTCCCTCTTTTGTTATTGCACTATCTGGTACCTAGAGTGTCCTTGGTTCTGTACATTTTTACAGTTGTATCTATTCCACACAGACCTTCCTTCACACCAAATCTTGATGCTTGTATGAAGCCCAGCTCTGCTTTTCTCTTGACCCACGGTAGCTGTCTGCATCTTCTACAGATCTGATTACTAAAGATTTATGAACTAGGCAACATTTACCTTTTTTTTATATAAACAAACATTTAGCAAAATTCCGAGCGTTGGCCAAAATATGCAACTAAAAAATATTATTAGAAGGGATATATTTGTAGGTAGAGCACCTTTTTGTGGCATTGAAATTACAAAATTGGCAATTTTTTTGGAGCAATATGACGTTTCTCTTTTCAAAAAGTTTTTTGGAACCGCATTTGAAGATATTCACACATCTCTACTGATTACCCTGCATCCTACATTCCAGGCCAGCTCAGTTTATCCTAAATCCATCTTTTGGCATTCCAACACAGATCCTGCAACCTGAGTTCTAGCACATTGCATCCTGCTAGCTGCATATCTCGCAGCTTTGCTTCATTCTGGATCTTACTACAGTATGTATCTCCATTCCAGCTCAATCTCGAATCACTCCCATCTCTGCTACCTGCAACATTATTACGCCTCACCCCAGATTTGCAAACAAACCCCAAAAAGCAGACACCAATGGCTCCTAAAGGAAGAGCGCTTTCATTTTACTAACATTTACAGGATGTTTTAGCCTGGAGAAGGGATGTTATTCTGTTGCAGTAATAAAACGATTATCTTAAGTGTTCAGCTCTTTCCCTTAACTACTGTATTCTCTCACTTATTACTGACTAGATTTCTATTTATTTAGATAATCCCATTATCATGCATAATTAATGAAAAATTACACTCACATTTGCAAATTCTTTTCACTTGTATACGGCTATAGTTGAACTATGTCTTGGCACCATGTTGCAAATGTGACCCATAATTTTCTGCCCTTTGAGCTTCATTTATGAAATCCTGCCAATATCTCAGTTTTTATGTATGAGAAAAATAGGGGATTTTTCAAAGTTGGCCTAAGTATGAACACGGTCCATTGAAATAATTGGCACAAAGAGAATAACCTAACAGTGAAGATGATACATTATACATTATACAGATATGTGAATGAATTTAGACCATTTGATTTATTAAAATTGAAAATGTTAAACTTTGTAAGAGCTTGTGGTGGCAAGATCATTCTTAAAGGATTGGCTCAGTGAGTAAAGGCACTGACTCTGAAAACAATGACACTGAGTTTGAAGCAGGGGCACCTGGTTCAAATCTTGGTCTCAGCTCCTTCTGACCTTGGGCAAGTAACTCTATCTCCCTGTTCTTCAGGCACCAAACAAGTAGATTGTAAGCTCTATGCGGCAGGGACTCATGCCTGAAAAATGTTATGTACCGTACTGCATACATGTCAGAGTTATGTGAAGAAAGTTACCCCATTGAGATTGTGTGTATATATGTAGACTGAGCCAGTTGTGAACCCTTAGGAGTGTGAGAGTTGGCATGTAGAAACAAGAAAGGATTCAGACGCATTAGGAATGAGAATGGAAGACTTGCTGGATTAAGAAAGAAGAGAGACGGGGTCCACTGAAAGAAGAAGAGGCACAGGGAAGTTTGGCAAGAGAAGAAATAGGAATATGGAACAGTGGAAGGAGGGGCTTAAATAATAAAGAGAATGTGCACGGAGACTGAGAGTGTTACCCATTAAACTATGATAGTTCGGAATGGGGCACTATTCAATGGCAACTGCAATTGAAGTGGATGGAAATGTTTGTGTGATACAGCCATGATTTGTACTATTACAGTTTAGTGAATAGCCCTGAGACAGAGAAGGGTACATACTGTACGAGTAAGAGAAAATAGCTCGAGACAGAGAAGGGTACATACTGTACGAGTAAGAGAAAATAGCACGAGACAGAATGTGATTTAAAGATGGGAAGTTTTCAAAGGCTCCAAGAGGAAATCTTACATCTTTTTCAACACACTATTTAGGTTCAATTGTAGCCCAAGAATAATGCAGTTTTTTTTAATTTTTAAAAAAAAAAATACAATAAAACAAATAAGTTCTTTATAATATAATTATTTCTCATTTAAAATGCATTTGTATTAGGTTTGGGAATTATGGCACCTTTAAGAGTGAATGGTGGCTTGAACATTAGAAAGGGACACTGATAAAATCTCTCCCTACATATAATTTTTATAGTACTGTATAGAAATGTTATTTCTGATCTGCAGATGAGTAATATGGTAGATATATCTAATTGCTCATTAGTTCTAACTTTCCTGTTCAGTGTTCTTGTGAGCTAAGGCTTGACACATCCTTGCACGTCATAAGGAATTAGAAATGATTCTCTTTGGAATTCAAAAATCTAACACTCCAAACAGGTTATACATTTGAGTCATCCAGCCTGATTCACTGACTGCCATTGAAAGCACAGTTATTAAAAGAGTTAGGTAAAAAATCTGGCTTGAGTTTTCTTTGAATAAGTTCAAGATTATGTGCCCAGGAACAACGAGAAGTTTGACATACTGTACATTGCTGTCTGTTGAGAACAAGTTTAGACATGAAGGCCATTAGTGTGGAAGTGCCAGCATTTTAAACAGTATACTGTACAAGGCCACAAAATGTATCTCTCTAGCAACTACTAGGATATCTGAAATCCTTTATTTTTGCAGTGATTTTCTGTCATCTCTCTCTCTCTCTATCTCTCTATCTCTCTCTCTATCTCTCTCTCTCTCTCTCTATCTCTCTCTCTATCTCTATCTCTCTCTATCTCTCTATATCTCTATATCTCTATATCACAATTTTGCTGTACTTTATAGGGTATCGCCATATCATAGGGTATTTCCCAGGTTAACCACTCAGTGCTATTAGGCAATGTTGATTCCAGTGTTGAATGGCACTGAGTGATAGGTGATCATACAGTTTAATGTTTTGACAAGTGGAAATATAATTTTAACTGAGCATGATTGGTTAATTTGGGGATTTCTGTGCTCAGAAGCTTAGCTTAAATAGTTATATTGCAGAATAGGATAGGATTATTAATTGCGTTAATTAATGTGTGTAATCTTTTGGGGTACCCAATGAACAGAGACAGTGCTTACTCAGGAAAATCTAAAAAAAAAACTGTAGCTTTCTTATCAGTCTCCATTAAATGCAGTCACTGAACTTTAAAACAGATGAATAATACATTCATACTTGAATATACAGCTCAACCCGTTAACGCGCCATCCGATACAATGTGGATCCGCTTATAACGTGGTGTAAGCATGGCTCCCAATAAATTATACAGTCACACACATAAATACATTTATTATACAGTACCATAAAACAAATAACTGTATACAGGCATACCCCGCATTAACGTACGCAATGGGACCGGAGCATGTGTGTAAAGCGAAAATGTACTTAAAGTGAAGCACTACTTTTTTCCACTTATTGATGCATGTACTGTACAGCAATCATCATATATGTGCATAACTGATGTAAATAACGCATTTGTAACAGGCTCTATAGTCTCCCCGCTTGCGCACAGCTTCGGTACAGGTAGGGAGCCGGTATTGCTGTTCAGGACGTGCTGACAGGCACATGCGTGAGCTGCCATTTGCCTATTGGGCGATATGTACTTACTCGCGAGTGTACTTAAAGTGAGTGTACTTAAAGCGGGGTATGCCTGTACTGCTGTATACTGCTGCTCAGGGAGGCGTGCTCTTGCCCAGTCACGTGGGTGGTGTGGCACGCTCTGGTGATGTCTTGCAGGCTATGCGACATCTGGTGGATGCCGGTGGTCGGACTACAGGAAGTGGAGCAGGCTGGAGCGGAGCATGCTGCTGTTGCCCCATGTCCATGGTGTCCAGCTGCAAAGCTGCTCCGGGTAAGTCCTGCGTGGGGGTGCTGCTGCGCCATCGGGTCTGGGACAGCTGGGAGGGTTATCCCAGCTCTACACCTCCGGCGGACGCGGAACCACTGATCGCGGCCATTTTTTTATCGCGATACGCTTATAACGCGATCGCATTATGTGGACCCCAAGCATTGAGTTATAGCGCGGTTCAGCTGTAGTTACTTTTCTGAAAAAGCAGTTGACAATCCTGCTACTTAGTTAAAAAATTTTTAGGAGCATACGTATATTTTTACTCAATGTAGGAGATGAAACATTATAGATAACAAATGTGTTGATATTGAGAGTTAAAAGTAAAGCAAGTAAAAATGTAACCTCAGTAGGTGTGAAATGGTCTAAGTTCTTCAGAACTGTTACACAAAATTGTAGTGAGGAAGAACAATTCAAGTCTAAAAAGGTATATACTGTATTCTACAAATCTACATGCTCACTGTAGAATAAGGTGTAGTTATTTGCACTCTCTATGGGTATTCTATTTATTTGTTTATGCCCACCATACAGTATACAAATACTATTTGCCCGTTGGGGGCTATACAATATTTTTCTCTTTAACATCCAAGTACTGTATCTACTGTTGCTACATTTCACCCGTTCTGTTGCCATTAAGCACCATCTGCATCATCATGTGATTTGGACAACATGTATATGTATTTCTGATACACTAAATGTGATGCTTCTGTCTGTCTTCCCTTTATTTCATCCCAAAAAGATGACAGATCTGAGGTGCGGTTAAGTGATCTTGCTAACAATTTGTGTTAAATCTAAAATGTAATTTTTTTTAAAATTCTGAATGGAAGCACAAGCAGAAGTGTCAAAATACATTTCTCTGGAGCTTGATGTAGGACCACATATATTCAGACTAGTATTCCCTTGAAATTCTCTATTATTGAGCCAAAAGCAGTGGTGTCAGACTCCTAACCTCAGAGATAAGGATGCAGAAGAAATATGCTAAAACTGTGTCCTGTTTACAGCCCCTGGGGATAGACATTTGACAACCATGACCAGCAGTATTTGACAATTTAACTGAAGAATAGTCATGCAAAACCAGTGGAAACCTTTTTTCTTTTTTACCGATGGAAAATAAATATAAGGCTAAATTATTTATTTTCACATACATATATATACTGTGTGTGTGTGTGTGTGTGTGTGTGTGTGTGTGTGTGTGTGTGTGTGTGTGTGTGTGTGTGTGTGTGTGTGTGTGTGTGTGTGTGTATATATATATATATATATATATATATATATATATATATATATAAATATATATATATATATATATCTACAAAAACACAGAAAAACAGGCGCACTCATAGTGTAAAATAGTATAACAATAGGTTTATGGAATGAAGGATTTAAAAATACACACTCATAAACATAGCTGAATATAAAGCATTTTTGAGTAAAACTCAGCCCGTTCAGGCGCAGGAACCCAGTGAGAAGGACTTCGATGTAATGTCCGTGGTATGTCCTGCTGCAGTAGCCCCTCTGTGTCCTTGCAGGGACCGGAAAACACGAGGAACGCCGCCTTCCCCTTGCTCTGGCGTTACACAGTGAGTACACTGATCCAAATCTCGCGTGAGCTCGGTGACGTCAGTGAGGTTTTTGCCGGAGAAGGTTTACAGCGGAAAACGGGCAGGAAGGCTGGACGGCTGCCGGAAGAGCTTCAATAATCAAAAAATAAATAGATGATACCGTTCTGTGGCTAACGAAATGCTTTTATTTGTGCGAGCTTTCGAGATACACTGATCTCTTTTTCCGGCGATGTTACAATGAATGAAGCAAGCAAAGGGTATACTTAAAAACAGTGTCTCTTGGAATGTTATCTGTGCTTGTCCTTCCCCCGGTGTGGATGAGATTTATGGCTAGAGGTGTTAAATGGTTCCTGAAAGTAAGTGATGTAAGACTCTGTGTGTGTATCTGTGTGAATATAAATGAATGGAGAGCCCACCGTGTATACAGTGCTTTACAAAAGGGGTGTGTGGAGTGGAAGTTAATATAAATTGTGTGGGTAGGTGTAGAAATGTGAGAGATAGTAGCATAACTAAAAGTGTGTGTGGATACTATGTGGTACCTATTGGTGTATAGGGATGGAAAAACAAGGAGTAATAGTGTGTGTAAGAGACAGCTGTGTGTGCATACATATAGCACAGTATGTACAGACATGGCCTTTAGCGCTCATGGGAAGAGAGTTCACTTGTGTCAGTAATGACTCATAAAATTTCGATCTCTGTTTAGGCCACCGTTAAGTGTCCCGAACAGTTGCATAAATTTGTATTCATGCAACCGTCTCTCTTTCGGTGTTTTAAGATTACCTTTGAGTACACAGGCGGCACACTTTATTCGAGTGCGGCTCATTCCGCAAGCCGGGAAATGTCCCGGCTTGCGAGCCGCACTCCCTCAGCGTGCCGCGCATCACCGATGCGCGGTCACGCATCATCGGGTGCCTGTGCCGCCTGTACGTGTGCCCAGGGCTCCCCGAGGGAGCCCTGGTGTCGCGTGGATCTACTTACGGCGGCGGGACGTTCCGGGGGACCCGGCGGACCCGGTAAGGAGAGGGGGAAGCCCCGATCGGCGGGCCTCTCCTCCGAGGCTTCGGCGCGTGTCCGGCACCCTCCGGCGCGCGCCAGGTTACTGCTGCGGCCGAGAACGGGCAAATGCTCGAATAAACTCGGCCGCAGCAGTATGTCAACCCTCAGATCATTCATCTTATTGCCAGAGTCAGAGAAATGTTCGCCGACAGGACTGTCTCTTGTTCCGCTTGTGATGCTGTGGCTATACAGGTTCATTCTCTTGTTTAGCCCCTGCCCCATCTCACCTATGTAGTAGCAGCCTCCTGGGCCTTTCATGCACGTGATGAGGTACACGACATTGCTGGAGGAACAAGTGAACCTTCCTCTGATTTTGTATTCCCGATTCCTGTGTGGTATTTGTATTGTGTCCGCTGTGTAGAGCATTGCACAGGTTTTGCATCTCATTAGTGACACAAGTGAACTCTCGTCCCATGAGCGCTAAAGGCCATGTCTGTACATACTGTGCTATATGTATGCACACACAGCTGTCTCTTACACACACTATTACTCCTTGTTTTTCCATCCCTATACACCAATAGGGACCACATAGTATCCACACACACTTTTAGTTATGCTACTATCTCTCACATTTCCACACCTACACACACCATTTATATTAACTCCCACTCCACACACCCCTTTTGTAAAGCACTGTATACACTGTGGGCTCTCCATTCATTTATATTCACACAGATACACACACGGAGTCTTACATCACTTACTTTCAGGAACCATTTAACACCTCCAGCCATAAATCTCATCCACACCGGGGGAAGGACAAGCACAGATAACATTCCAAGAGACACTGTTTTTAAGTATACCCTTTGCTTGCTTCATTCATTGTAACATCGCCGGAAGAAGAGATCAGTGTATCTCGAAAGCTTGCACAAATAAAAGCATTTCGTTAGCCACAGAACGGTATCATCTATTTATTTTTTGATTATATATATATATATATATATATATATAAAAAATCAAATACTGTACTGTGTATCAGGAAGGAGCTGCTTATCACTTACCCCAAGGTCTAAATGTTAGACTATAGGTGTACAAATGGGTGGAAAATCAGTTTAAATTCGGGTGTTGGAGGATACATTTTTCTCAATCACACCATTCTGCCTCAATCGCATAAATTGTGAAGTGCAATTAAAGATTAGGTCTACTAATACTATTGATGATTACTGTACTTTGTTACAGGCAGTAATAGGAGTAGTGATTTTGACATACAGTACATAGCGTATTAGAATTTTGTACATGTTAGAGGCAGCACCTATTCATAAAAATATAAGATGCGCTTTGCAGCCAATGACGGCGAACCGCTCACGTGACGTTACAGCCACGCCTCTGCCATGCCTCCCTGTGGCCCCGTCGCCTCCCGATTGCTCCAGCCTGCAGTGCATGTTTCACACGCGCGCGCGGTGCTGCAACTATAATCGCGGCCTAAGTCATTGCACTGTGCTAACACACTCGCACCCGCAAATACATCTAATCCAGGTTTCGGATTCGCTGCACATATTATTGGTTGGTGGTTGGTGCACATGTTTGTGGAGAGCATTTTTGACCAGGGGGATTCAGATGTAAGGTAAAAGTGTAGTATTGCTGCTGAAAGACTGCTACTAAAGCTCTTGGTCACTACCGTGTGGTATCCTAATGCAGTAACATGGAGGATTGTGTCTTTGGGGAGTAATCTGCAGGGTACCTGTTGTAAACTTGACTGCATTAGTGACGCGCTAAAGTCTCTGGAAATCTGTGTCTGGTGCACATTAGATGGCTAAGGCTAAGAAGAAATAGAGAAGCACAGTTAACTGTCAGATATGCTGCTGTACCGATGTTGAAGATGCTGGGCTCTTGGAGCTAGTTGCCACTGGTGCTTACTTTAGTACCAGGCAGGATTGAAATGCTGCTTGCAGGAGTCTCTAATTGAAGTGGACAGATGAATGTAGAGTTTGTTTTGCTTCACAGCCCTGTTTTGGTTGCTGGTACTTGCAAGATAAAGGCTTCCATTCAATAGGGGTGGGGGGAGGAGGAGTGGTGTTACAAACAGTTAACAACGCATTAACTTTCACTCAATGCAAATCTGTTCTTTTGGCTTCTTCTTCCTTTTCCTCACCGAAAGTCAGAGTTGGAGCAGGGGCAGCTCCCTGCCTCGAAACAAAATGAAAGAACGAGCCAGAAACTGGAAATAAGACAAAACCCCTTTCAAATATTTTTGGCATGTTTTCTCTGTGATTCAGGGATGGGATTGGATGCTGCACTGTACGGTATTCCTTGAACAAGGCATGCAACCGGATTCTTATTGTCACATTTCAGTAATTGACTTCAATCTATTTCATACAGTCCTTGCCTTTCATGTAACAATTTAAATATTTCTATGTTGGAGGATAGAAAAGCAGCTGTCATTTCCTCCATAGGCAATAATAGTTTGGATGATAATCCATATGCAAACAATGTGAGATCGAAGGATGGATTTCCTGTATCTTTGGCATTTGGAGGTATTGTATATACAGTAACAAGGTTGTAACTGAGGTAAACATGTCAATGTTAAAGCGAAATAATTATATGTCAACAATATATTTGTCAGTAAATGTAACTTGTATTTAACCACATGAATAATGATGGATATTTTACATATTAAAAGCTCCATCATAATTTATATGAAGTTAAATACAATACATATTTTTTGGGGGGAAAATGAAGTCTGTTTTTGTATTCTAGTACACAAATGTCCGACAATGGAACACATTGCACTGAAAATCTAATCAATATTTTAGAAGAGAAAGAACACATACAGTGTGTAGATTACTGAAACATTACACCGTAAGAAATAGTAAGGAAATCCTAGAGCACTATGGGTATATCCACAAGGCTCTGGTAACTCAGGGCAACTGTTGTCACGATATCTAAATAGTTAACGGACGTTAACTTCCCTGGCTCTAACTGAGATCCACAAAGCAAAACCTATGCAAAAAACCCGACCATTAGACTGCTCATTTGCATATGGATAATGCATCGCTAGCCAACTAACTTCAGGATAATACACCCCAGCACTAGCTGGCTGTAACTCTGGGTCACGTTAGCCATATGCTTAGAATGAGGCCAGGAATACTGTATATTGCAATGCAATATATACCTGGCATCTGCCTCACCGATGAAACAATTTTTTTTATCAACCTCTTGGAAGCCATAATACCTATAACGGCATATTTATTTTTATTACTGTACATTAAACAAGGATAATGTATTCCTGCATTTTATCTGCTACCATTATCCAGGTAAACACCTTACTTTTTGTCAATGTATATTGCCCTTTTCCCTTGAAACTAAACAGTTAGAAATACTGTATGCAATATATTACCAGACATTTTCAATTAAAAGTTCCTTCTAAATTACTGTCCAATTTTTTTTACCTACTGCTTGCATAACGTACTTGTTAATTTTGTCATATTTTTTGTCCTGGTACCCATATGATTGTTGCAATCTTAAAAAAAAAGAACTGATAGTCAGATTCTTATGATCATTATTAGTATTTCTATAACCCTTCTACACGCAAAGGGTTAAAACTCAGTTGACATAAATAAGTTAATAAGGAAGCAGTTGATAATGAACTGCAAAGCATGTCTATTTGTCTTTGTAGAAGTAGAGTCTGGTTTGAGAACCTATGGTGGGTTATCATATTCTGGTTTAATATTTTTTTTTTGTGATCTTCGTGTGGTAATCAGATTGAAAGCTTGCTGAGTGCTGAGGGATTTGTTTTGCCTATAAATTCTTGATTTGATAGTGCTGCAATCGGTCAGACCTTTATAAGGAAATAAAATGATTACTACTATTGGATATATCAGGAATGCATGTATTGATCCCATTTCAATGGTCCACAAGAGGAATACAAAACCCAGCATGTGTATCTTCACTCTTCCCATAACTTGATTTGAAAATGTGCCAGTCATCTTAACCTTTTCAAAGAGGATGCGAAGATCTTTCAACATAAGAAATACCGTCTATATCAGGGGAGTATAAACTTTTCAAGCTGCGCCCCCCCCCTGTCTTCCCTTCCCCGGCTCTCGTGCCCCCCCCCCCACCTTGTATCCACATCAAATGACGCTGCGGGGTCATGTGACGTCATGTCACGTGACCCGTGATGTCATTTGACGCGTGTGACGTCACGTCACATGGCCCTGCGTCGTTGCCATGGCGGCACGTCACACTGCCGGCTGAATCCCGGTAAATGGAGTATTGCAGGGGCCTTTCATTAAATGCCTTGGGGAAGAGCGCAAGGCCTCTGCATCCGTCCGTGCCCCCCCCCCCAGCAAAATCCCCCTGGTCTATATGTTTGAAATGAAATGTGAGGATTAAACAGGAAAGGCATTAGCTGCGACTAAAATGCACTTCATTTATTTTGTAAATGGTTTCTTAAAAATTGTATCAAGACATAAGTATAGTTTGTCAAAAACAATTGGGCTTTGACGCACACATGAAAAAAACAATGGACCCTGTGGTTGTCTTTGAAAAATATCGGAGTGCCTTGTTTTGTGATAGTAGGGTAGACTATTGGTAGTTGTGCTGTGTCTGACACAAATAAATTAAGTTTGAATCTAATGGTTACCTAGAGCAAGTCTCTTTGGGGTCTATGTATCAAGATAGACAAAGTTTGGCTTGATGCATTGCTCAGTTTTTTGGAGACATGCTGTGGCATAATGGAAGGTATCTTCTTGCATCGGATGCAGAATGTTAGACTTGCGTTACTTCAGATATTTTGGGGCAAATAAAAAGGGGAAAAGAATGGTACAGGGAGAGACAGAATATAATACATCTCATTATAATCTTTGTGGAATTGGACATTTATTTGCGGCCGTCTTACTGTAACCAATTCACCACTGTCGTTTGGCGGCCAAAGGACCCTTCGCCACAGCCGCTCCGTCACTGGACACTCAGCCGCAGGGCGTTTCGACAAAAAGGTAACTTAAGGAGTTTTAGCGGTTAGGGTAGAGAGTTAAGGCTAGGGGGTTTAAAGTAAGGGGTTAGGTTTTTAGGGTAGAGAATTAGGGTAAGGGATTAAAGTTTTTAGGGTTAGGGGCTTAGGCTAAGGAGTTTTAGGGTGAGGTTTTTGGCTAAGGGGTTAAGGTTTTTAGTGAGGAGGTAGCGTTAGAATTAGGGGTTAAGAATAGGAGTTTTTACGGTAAGGTTAGGGCCTTACCATTGTGGTGAAGCGGCCGGCGGTGAGGTGAGGGGCGGGTAAACGCCATGACCAAATGTCATAGACCGTAATCTGTTTCCCAAGTAATGCCTCCCAAACTCCTCCTATTAACGCTCCACAAGGTGCAAGCTATGGCAGAAAGGGTGCAAATGCAGCAATACTGTATGCTTGGATACATAGGTGTAGTGTGAAAATGCCTTTTACATTCTGCCCATAATCTTAAAGCTACCAAAGGTCCATGATTGTACAGATTTGTAGATAGACACAAATACTGTAGCTCAAAATAACTGAATAAGATTGTTAAATAACAAAAAAATCGATGATTTATTTTAAATACAGCACCACAAATTACATTTCTAGAGCAGCCCAGAGCCCACCCTCTAATCTTCAATATATTATTGTACATTTTTCTAGCTAATGTCCCTGAAGCACCAAAATGATTTGCATAGCACTGCATATATTGTCAGCAGCAAGTAAAAGTATATAATTATATAGCAGCACTCAACATAACATAAACAACTTTTGGTAATATCTCATTTCTAGTGTTCAAATCAAATTATAGTGTAAGACTGAGAAGATACAATGCTATTGTAACACAGAGAAGATACATTTAAATGTAGTACTGGGATATACCAATTCCATTCTAGTATTGAAAGGATTGAATACTGTTGCGAGCAAAAAGGGGTTTACCAGAACAGCACACATGAAGAAGAGACCTATGAGGTTTTAAAAGCTCTGTACGCAAAAAAGCTTTCAACAAATCTACACTTTTCTAGAATTAGTACAGCTACTAAAACCTTGAACTAGTTTAATTTCTGAAAGCGTGCAAAGTAAATACTTTAAATTGTGCAATCAAGTAATTCCTCGCCCCACTTATCAACAGAGCATTCATCCCAGTTATCAACAGAGCATGAAGGTGCAAAAAAATCTAAAACTTATCAATCCAATACATTCTGTACCATTATTTGTGTATGTTTTGTAGTGTGAGTTAAGGTTTGTAAATGCTATATGTGTACTATTAATTCATATTTTATTAGAGAACTCACCCTAAAGGAAAATAATTCAAAACCAAAATGACAACGATCAAATTTATTAGAATTATTATTTTATTAAAAGTGAAAATGGCTGCATGATTTCTCAGTCAAATAGGTCTTGAAGATGCTATACTTAACCTTTACACTGCTGAATGCTTAGCAGCACCCGAGCACCACCGAACTTCTGGCAGCGAAAAGGTTAAAAATAATAAAAATATATATGTTTTGACGGAATAAGTAAGATAAACAGTATTATATTTAAAATGTCTATATCAGGAAAAATATTCATTAGTTGAGAAGAGGCCAGTGATATAATTTACTAATGAGAAATCAGTCTACTGCTCTAACTATATACTCCATGATTACCTATTTGTAGTTGTAGTTGACAGAAATAAATGATGTATACAACAAACAAGTAAGCGCACAACAACAGGAACAAAAGCATAAAACGGAGCAGAACCGGAACAAAAAAATCCAACGCAGATTCATGCACGAAACGGCATTGGAGAGTTTTCAGGGTCCCCTGTGTCTTATAGTTTATTTTTCATTTGCTGTATGTATTTCTAATACAACAATATTTTCCTATTTATACTGTTTGGGGTCCGTATTTTTGCTTTTGTTCCTGTGGCTATGCACTAATCTGTTTCTTGCATACATGCTGTGAGGATTTCTCTGCCGCACGCCTAGCTTCCTCCCTTTGGAGTTCTGGGAATATGTGGGCAGCTACAGTACAACTTCTGTTTAAAGGTTTATACAAGTGCACATAAATATATATAAATATATATATATATATATATATATATATAGTCAGATAAGGCAGTTGGCACTCCAATAGGTGCTGTTAAGCCACAGGTGCACGTCCCATATAGAGAATGTAGTTATACGTTACCGTTCCAAGGATTGGTAAACAAGAGACAGCACTCAATGTTGAAGATCAAAGTGTATTAGTGAAAGCACTAATTAGCTTTCACTAATACACTTTGATCTTCAACATTGAGTGCTGTCTCTTGTTTACCAATCCTTGGAACGGTAACGTATAACTATATATATATATATATATGACTAAAAAGGAGGGAGAGTAGGGTCAAAAAGGTGCACTCAAATGCTGAATTATGAAAAATAGAAATGGACTTTATTAACAAAGAGTATAAAAAACACAAAAGACAGACCCACACAAATCACGTCAGATCGCTATGCGACACAACGTAAAAACATCAAATGCTTTGATGTTTTTACGTTGTGTCGCATAGCGATCTGACATGTGATTTGTGTGGGTCTGTCTTTTGTGTTTTTTATACTCTTTGTTAATAAAGTCCATTTCTATTTTTCATAATTCAGCATTTGAGTGCACCTTTTTGACCCTACTCTCCCTCCTTTTTAGTCATATTATTCCTTTGGGTCGGTAGCACCACCAGAGGGTTACCTTTTACCTTGACCTCTGGTTAACTGATTATTTAATCACACAAGGGTGATTTGATTGCGGCATCTATTGTGTGTTCCATATATATATATATATATATATACATATAAATATATATATATATATATTCTGCACTCTTCGGGGCAGGGACTCCTTTTCATAATGTTACGTGTATGTCTGAAGCTCTTATTTATTCCCAGTACGTGTTATTTGTATCGTTTGTTATTTTATATTATGTCACGTATATTACTGCTGTGAAGTGCTACGTACATTAATGGCGCTATATAAATAAATGAACAAACCTAAAAGGGGAGCACTACAAATCCTCTCTTAAGTGAAAGAGTGAATACAAATTAAGTATAAGTGGGAACAAAATGACACTAGTGTTGCGTGTGATATACACTGAAATAATGATTAAACAAAACCGTGTCAAGGTATCCTGGACTGTAATTCCTGCAGGGGATCAGAGGGAATCCACTGTTGTTTTCAATCTCCTTTCTCAGGTACCAAGAATGAAGAAACTAAAATAGACACACATACCGGTAGTGCATATCAATTAGGTTTTTATAGAGAAAAAGGAGAACATAGTTTCTCAGGTACCAAGAATGAAGAAACTAAAATAGACACACATACCGGTAGTGCAAATCAATTAGGTTTTTATAGAGAAAAAGGAGAACACAGTTATTTTAACTATATATATATATATATATATATATATATAGTTAAAATAACTGTGTTCTCCTTTTTCTCTATAAAAACCTAATTGATTTGCACTACCGGTATGTGTGTCTATTTTAGTTTCTTCATTCTTGGTACCTGAGAAAGGAGATTGAAAACAACAGTGGATTTCCTCGGACAGGGGATCCATGCCCTATTTTAATTTTCTGTGCTTTGTTTTTAACCATTGTTCTGTGACAACCTTCTAATAAAGATTATGTAATTTTGTACTGCCAGGCATACTAGAGTGCTTTTTGTTCAGGGCTCTTTTCTCTCTCATAACATTTACCTGCCCTTATAGCATCACCGACATATCACTGTGTATAGACTCACTTTGTCGGTAATTAGTTGCCATTATCTATCTTGTGGATGAGGGGTCCTCACTTTCTCTCACAAAATATATATATTTTATATATTTTGTGAGAGAAAGGGAGGACCCCGCATCCACAAGATAGATAATGGCAACTAATTACCGACAAAGTGAGTCTATACACAGTGATATGTCGGTGATGCTATAAGGGCAGGTAAAAGTTATGAGAGAGAAAAGAGCAATGAACAAAAAGCACTCTAGTATGCCTGGCAGTACAAAATCACATAATCTTTATTAGAAGGTTGTCACAGAACAATGGTTAAAAACAAAGCACAGAAAATTAAAATAGGGCATGGATCCCCTGTCCGTAGCAGAACTTGATAAATCCTCCATCAAGTATATCCCAATGGGATTAATACAAATGCCAAAATTGACAAAATAAGTACTCTAGAGTACCTGACAAGGTTAACGCAGTGAGGCTGACAACAGGCCAAACAAAGGTGGCTATGGCTACGTGGTCAAATCACAAAATAACAGCACACTTGTATCCCTATATATATATATATATATATATATATATATATATATATATATATATATATATATATATATATATATATATATATATATATTAATTGAAAGATTCAACAGCGCCTGGGTGTGTACTAACCCCACAGTAGACTCCTGACAACAAACAGACCACAACAAATGTTAGCACAGATGACCCGTATAAAACAATTGTAAAAATGTATTATTATAAAATATATATAGGAACTCAGATGGTGGTCATAAGTATTGATGGTGACTGTGTGTAAAATATAAAAAAAATGTAAAAATTGTATATGTATAATTGTTGTGTGTTAAAAAATATATTGAATAAAAAATGATGAATGATGAACTATTATTGCAAAAAACACTGAAAAATATGATTATCAAAATATAATATGATTAGGTGAAATGTATTAACCAAAAAATGAAAATGTTAAAAAATAAAAAACGTGTAAAAAATGAACTATAAAAATATATATATATATATGTTTTCCACAAAATAAGTTGATGATTTTGTATGGAGATTACAACGTCCGGGCTGCTTCTTCTTTGGGGTCAGCAACCTCCCAGCAAATTCTATTGGAGAAACAAGAGAAAAAGCGCCCGATCCATGTGTAAAATCTGGTAACAAAATTTTTATAAAAAATCACAAGACAAATGCACACTCACAATTTGTCAATGCAAATTAAGCATTGTATGGGTAAACCCATGCGCCAACAAGTAGCTGCTCGCCGAATGTTTACTTCAGTACATCAGACCTCACTGCTACCGGTGCATCACAGTCAGATGTCCCTCTGGAAATTCAGGTATACAGTCTGTTTTTCCAGCATTAGATGCTGTGTGTGGCTCAGGGATCGTCCTCCCTCTCCTGGCAGCAGACACACGAGCTATTCCACCAAACGTAGCTCCTTGAAACCACGTGCCCTACGTGTACGCGTTTCTTCCGATTGACGGATTTCATCAGGGGATAACAAATGCTTACATTTGTTGATTTATTTAATGTATAAAATAAGGATGTGTGTTGAATATATATTCATGTGACCTAACTACTCTACTGGTATGTATATAAATTGTGTGATATCAGAACTGGCCAAGAAACCTCCCATCTGCCACAGTCCACATGAAGGAACAAAGGGAACATGCTGAACATGTTCAACCCAGACCTCCGTTCCTTCACATGAGTTGTGCATGTAGGGACCTCTCTCCACTATGGTGCTTGTATCAATGCAATCATTGAGACCTCTTGGACTCAACGTATCTAATACGTAGATCCAATAAGTCTCTCTGGTGTTTAGTTTTTTGTATCTGTCACCACTTAACAAATTTGAAGGAATATGTCCTAAACCTGATATGGAAAGTGAAGAAGGATCTTTGTTATGTTTTTCAAGGTAATGTCTTGAAAGACTGTGAGTGGTCATGCCATGAATAATATTACGCCTGTGTTCCAGGAAACGCGTACTTAAAGCACGCGCTGTCCTGCCTATGTATTGATAGCCACAGGGGCATGTGATGATATAAACTATAAATGTTGATAGGCAGTTCACATGACCCTTCACAGTGTGAACTGTTTGATTGAAATGTGATGTGATTTGATCTACTTTGTTTAGATGTCCACATGTCAAACATCTTGTGCGCCCACAAGTAAAGTTCCATTTTTCAATATATCTTTGTTATTAGAATAGTCCATATTTTGTTTTAAACGACTTGGTGCTAACATTGTTTTTAGATTTCTTGCTTTTTGAAAAACTACAGGTATTTTTGGTGGTAATTTGTTACCTATAATTGGGTCTCTCAAAATTATACTCCAATGTCGATTAAGAATGGATATGATACCCCGTGCAGCATTATTATATGTTGTAATAAAGAGTTTGGTGTTCTATGACCGTTACATAGATGATCTCATTATCATCTGGGATGGACATCAGGACGAACTTGAAATTCAATTAAATTCATTCAATAACAATAATATGGATTTAAAATTCACCTTTGAAACAAATAAGGACAAAATGGTCTTCTTGGATCTTGAACTCAGTGTCAGTGAAGAGTCTAAGATTGTCATTAAAACACATTTTAAAAAAGTTGCAGCCAATGGCTACCTTCACAGCAAAAGTAATCATTACAAAAAGGGTTGGACAATATCCCCAGGGGCCAGTTTCTTAGAGTCAGGAGAAATTGTTCTCTTGACTCTGACTATCTGGCCCAGGGGGATTTGTTGGTTAAAAGATTTCTATCAAAAGGATACAATCCACATGTCATAAATGAAACTTTCAGACAGGTCGGTGCACTCAATCGCGCCTCCCTGCTGGAGAAAACATTAGGAAACAAATCAAAAAACAAAATATCAAATGATTCAAAATCTTTGAATAATTCTCCTCTCTTTATTTATATTTATATTTATATCAGGGTTAAGGTGCATACCCAGAAAACCACCCACAGACAGCTGTTTCGACCTTAATGGGTCTCATCAGTGTGGGGTTGATTTTAACTGGGTATGCAAAGAGGCTATGGGATAGGCTATACCATAATACTGAGTTAAGTTATGGTGAGTAAAAAAAGTGACAAAAACCCTCCACAGGAAAGCAAATATGCAAATACAACTGTATGCTCATCTGCATGTCTTAGGCAGATGAGCTTAAGCCTATAGGGAACCATGTTTAAAGGGTTTTTGAGGCAAAAAGTAACACTGTGTGCTCATTTGCATGTCATTTCCCAGAATCCCTTGCTGCAGTGGAAGTGCTGTATGCTGGGTGATAATGGGGAAAGGCGGGGTTGCAGACCTGCCTAAGACATGCAGATGAGCATACAGTTGTATTTGCATATTTGCTTTCCTGTGGAGGGTTTTTGTCACTTTTTTTACTCACCATAACTTAACTCAGTATTATGGTATATATATATATATATATATATATATATATATATATATATATATATATATATACTGTATATATAATTGTAAATACAACTGTATGCTCATCTGCATGTCTTAGGCAGGTCTGCAACCCAGCCTTTCCCCATTATCACACAGCACACAGCACTTCCACTGCAGCAAGGGATTCTGGGAAATGACATGCAAATGAGCACACAGTGCCACTTTTTGCTTTAAAAACCATTTTTAACATGGTTCACTATAGGCTTAAGCTTGCTGCATGGTCACAGCTTTGAGCCGGCACACCATTTGCAAGTAAATAAGTTTTGGTGCTTATCCCATAAAGCAATAACAGACCATACGATACCGGTTGCAACACGACATCAAGGGACAGCACGCAGGTAAGTGAATCATAAATTATTCTATATTTGATAGAAGACACAAAAACCGACGTTTCGGTCCCCCAGTGGGATCTTTCTCACCACTGGGGACAGAAACGTCGTTTTTTGTGTCTTCTATCAAATATAGAATAATTTATGATTCACTTACCTGCGTGCTGTCCCTTGATGTCATGTTGCAACCGGTATCGTATGGTCTATATATATATATATATATATATATATATATATATATATATATATATATATATATATATATATAGGAAATCACATGCTCCATAGTGAAAATCAATAAAATAAAGGTTTTTTGTGACGAGATAAAAAATGGCAACTCACAAAAGTTGCTAAATAGTAAGCATTGAAAACTTGTGACGGTGCTCGTGTAAGATCAGGAAGGGGACCCACAGGGCTGAGGTAGGAATGCCAATAGAACCGACCAGAGCCCAGGGACAGAGTCCTGTTAGAGTATCCGTAGTCAGTAAGCAGGCAAAGGGTCAGGGCAGGCGGCAGTGGTGCAGAATCCAGACGACAGGCAACGAGGTCGGGGTCACGGTCCGCGGTAAGCAACAGGAATTCCAAATGAACAGGGAAGCCACGGGGATAGGCAAGCCACAGAAACAGGCTGGCCTCTGGAACAGGGAATCCAGAGGTATAGGTAAGCCACAGCAACAGGCTGGCCTCTGGAACAGGGAAGCCACAGGGACTGGCAAGCCACACGGAAGGCTCAGGAACTAGAAGGCTCAGGAACTAGAAGGCTCAGGAACTAGAAGGCTCAGGAACTAGATCCCAGGGTGGCCAGGAACAAAGGGAAACATATACAATGCCAACGCAGGTCACTGACTTCTATTTAAGCCCTTTAACAGGTGCAGCTAATATTGCAGGCTGCAAGTAATCAAAATGTCCACAGCAGACAGGTAAGGATGGGTTCCAGCCAAAGTCTGGACAGGAACCCATACAGAACAGTAGCAAGAGCCAAGGATGTATGATTCAGTCACACTCACAACCCTGACCTGGGCCTGGGACTCAAACAGATGATGGAGTTTCGCTTCCAGGTGCACCTCAGTTAGACATCACGTCATTCCTCCTCCAGAAGAGATGTTACTGGCTCCACAGTTCCACCGCTTTCAGCTCTGTGTTAAAGATGGCTCCTCACATGCAGTCCTCAAACCAGAAGGAAAGCTCTACGCGTTTCGTCGTGTCAGAATTTTGCGACTTCATCAGGGGGTGTCTGTGAGGGATTGGTAACCCTAGTATATATATATGAAGAACAGTCCGCAGCAAATCAAGTTAAAAAGATTTAAAAATATCTAATTATTGCATCAAAGCCGGTATTTCTCACAATTCCTTGGTTCCTGTACCATGCCAGCCTTTTGTTTTTTTTATAAGGAGGTGACATCACCCTTAAACATGATGACACATCTTTTTTTTTTTTAAATGGAACATGTCACATGGTACTTCAACCAATCGGATTGTCCCCAATCCGATCGGCTGTAGTATCACCTTATGCCAGCCATTTTGGTATAAGGATGTGACATACCTCCCTGGAGATGACGTCACAACCTTAAAAAAACAAAAAACATGTCACATGGTACAGCATCCAATCGGCTTGGAGCTGTACCATCTGACCCTAAAATTTGACGTGACAGGACGTACATAAGGCCTGTCCATCTCATTTTATTTTAAGAAGACGACGACGAGACAAGATCCGTTGGTGGATTAAAATGGATTACAAGGAAAGAAGATTGTGGATCACCTTGCAGCGTTTAGCAAGCGTAAGACCACAATTTCATTTTCAAGAAGTAATATCCTCGGTTTTGTTGATATTGTGATACCTGCAATCTCCTTAATTTTCTCGTTAACATTAATCCAGAAGACTTGGATAACGGCGCAGTCACACCAAATATGTTTCATCGTACCCCTATTTCCCCCCGTTTCTTCCAACCTCAATCTGATACAGACGGGAAGCAACTGCGAAGTCCCTGAGGCATGTACTGTAACGCCATTTATATACAAATGTGCATCTATTTTCGATAATCCTTGTACTACATATATGTCTACATTAAACCTTTTTGCCTATCCTCTAAAGAGGCTTGCTTCACTCACACACTTCATAGTAATCCAGTACTGATGGGATTAAAATCTTCCCCACTGTGCATCTGTTGATTTGGTTTCAGTTGTTCCTTCCTCTCCTATGTTTATTCAGCAGCAATGTAAGCACAGTGTCATCCCTTGTGTCCAATGTGTCTCGTTTAATGCTCGGTATAAAAGAAAATGATTGCTGCCATCTCTGTGCAAGTAATCACACGCTTATGTATTTCCCTAAAATTGAAGCTGCATCAATTCAAAAACTCCACAGGGTTCAACTGCCCTAACATTTTGAAAACTCATTTGTGATCTGCTTTCTGTTTTAACCTAATTTCACGTGCCCATTATGTATGAACTGTACATGGAATAATTTTTGGTTAAGCACTTAAAGCAGGAAATTGAGAGCTCTCTACTTGCAGCTCTTGAAGCATTCGGTGACCTGTGAGGGAACTTTAATTGCACGGAAAGTAAATGCCTGTAGAGTGAATGTGCAATAAATCTCCTTTAGAATTCATGTGTTGGCTCTTGAAATAATATGGCTTACTGCTTTTGCAGAGTGTTGCAGTAAAGCAGCCGGGAACTGATAGATGTAGTCCTGCTACTCATACAGTAATACAAATGTAGACAATCACTAATATTGAGAAAGATACAATACAAGAGAAATAGTGACTACCGCATATGGTGGATGGAGTGGAATGATTGTATGCTTCAAAATGAAACTATTCACTTAATCCTGTTAGTAGTGATTAGGTTATTGTCTTTGTGTGTTTGTTCTGTTGCATTTATAAAGGTGCTTATTTGTTCTGTACAGGATTTCAATGAAAGAGGCCACCCTGAGTCCCATGGCGATATTCTTAATAAATAAATGTAGCGTACTATTTAAATTTTAAGAATATGAAGGATATATTATCATCAAGTTCCTAGAGCAGTGGTGCCCGACCTTTTTGCAGCAGTGGGGCACCCTGCAGGATTTTTACAATCTATGGGGAAATCCTGCTTATTGGACCTAACTCGCTGCTTCTCCCCCACATGTAACACACTTCACACACACCTAAAACATATAAGCTGCTCAGTGGCTGCGTGAGACACGGAGGCTGCGATCTGCCTCTTCTCTCTCTCCTATGTTCCGGTCTCGGAAAGGACAGGCGGAACGCGGCCTTACTTTCTCTGGATGGCGCGTGATGTATCTTCTAGCAGAGTGTTTTCCCTGGGGGCTGTGGCACCCTTGACAGAGGATCATGGCACACCAGGTTTGCCAGGCACCCTGGTCAAAACACACTGTCCTAGAGAATAGATCCCATTTGAATTTCATTTAATTTTTTTTTCAGTGTCTTAATAGCAAATTAAAGAAAAGACACCAGTATTACAACTGTTTTGAAAATTAAATAAGGATGAATAAGTTGTGAAGGTTTAATTAGGAGCGACTCTGCAGGCTGGTGTGTTCTGCTCACTGAATTCTTCTTTTGAACAACTTGATGGCAGCATAATGGGATCTATAGGACTTAGATAAGATGCTGTCTTTGCCGGTGATATGTTTAAAATAAATTCTGCATAAGCACCTTAATAACATAAATATATATATATATATATATATTTAACATTTTTTTAATACGTAGATTATTTGTCAGCTTTTTTTAATATATAGCAGTATTTTCCGCTATAGCAGTTTTGAAGTTTTGATCTTTAGTGGCGTTTGCAATCCTTCAAATAACAATTGAAAAAAATATTTTTCAAAGATATAAAAAAAATCTAATGTTCTTGCATATTGGTGACACAGTATTTATCCCTGAACCAGTGACCATTTTATAATCTATCCAGGGCCACACAAGCGTATAATACATTGTTGCTACAAAGATGACGCTTTAGAAGCTCAAATCATATGTCTTAAATAATTAAATTTTATTGAATTTTATTGGAAAATCAGTCAATTGGAAATAGACAATAAATAATTATTCAATCCAAAAATATACATAAACAGTACATAAATGTTAATCAAGAAACTAAATGATAAATTAGGACTTTTGAATAAATTGTAATAAAATGTATTTTTAAGCATCAATAAAAGACAGTACACTTATCATAGAGAGACTTCAGGACTTCTACATTAAAATGTACAAGAACAGAGATAAAACAGGGCATAATGCAGCAGACAAAGAGTGATAAGAAACTACCAATGATAACCCTGCATCCTTCCAGAAGAAGTGGCAAAAGCAAAAAAATCTATGAATGACACCGGGTAAAATGGAATTACAACTGAAATCTTGAAAGAAGATGGGGAAGAAGTAGAGAAAATCCTTGCAAAACTCTTTACATGCTGCTCGACGAGCAGGAAAACTCCAGAACAATGCTATAGTTATCCATCTCAACAAGAAAGGAGACAAAGAAGATCTCAAAACCTATTTCCAATCACTTACACAGACCTTGACCTTCGCTAAGCCTAGAAAACAAGTGGGATATTGCATTGTATACAACACAATGGACCCCATCCAAGTTTTACAAGAAGCATTTTCCTGAAGTAATGAATACAATATACCACTTAGATTTGTAGTTTACAAAAAAAAACATTTAATTTGCTCTACACCTCAGTGGTCCTAAATGCATTAAGAAGACAAAATGTTGAAGAAGCGTTCATCGATATTATAAAGAACATTTATGAGTGCCACAACAAGCATTAGATTACACGAAGATACAAGAAAGATAAAGAAGATCAAGGGAGTATAACAGGGTGTCACCATGTAACCAAAGCTTTTCACAGCAACACTAGAAGAATTGTTCAAAACATTATATTGCTAGGAAAAAGGAATAAAGCAACAAATCAGAGAACTCGCTAAAGCAAATGAGAAAGTTGACCTCCATATGAATCTCAGCAATACCAAAGTGATGTTCAACAAATGTATTAAATATGCAAAAGTTTGAGTAGAACTAGAAGTCGAAGGCTATGTCTACTTTGACCAGCACGTAACAAAGGTTCCCATCCATTGATACTTGCTAGCGAAGGAAGACATAAGAGCCTATTCTCGTAGCTCCAAAGTTGTCGGTACCAAACCGCGCAGTATAGCATATTCAGAACAGTAGTTGAATGAAATGTAAGAAAAAAAACCTATTCTCGATTGCAAATCGCATCTTTTAAACCACTTCTATAAAAAGTGACAAACCAGATGGTTTAACAGCTAAAACACCTAGATTGTACAAGCTTTAGAAGCAGAATAAACTGAGGTGTTGATAACTCCATCCCCAGTCTGATTTATGGGTTTTGCTCTATCACCTGAGATCAGACTCCAAAAGACTATTCATGGTCCCAAGACTCAACAAAGTATCCGGACGTTCCTCCTTCTCCTTCCGTGCACCCCAAAACTGGAACAACCTACCAGAGACTCTCATATCTACCACCAGCTTAAGTTCTTTCAAATCTAAGGCTGTCTCACACTTTAATCTGGTCTGTAACTGTTTCATACGCTCATAATATATATTTTCTTTAACTGTGCATGCAATGTCTTGTATATAATGTATACCTTGTTCATTTATGTAACTGTATTTGTAACCATGTATTATTTTGTTTTACTCTGTGCCCAGGACATACTTGAAAACGAGAGGTAACTCTCAATGTATTACTTCCTGGTAAAATATTTTATAAATAAATAATATTTCAGGCTATGGATGTAACTCGCAATACCAATCTCGTTACACTTTTTAAAATATAACTTGCTTTGATTCATATGAAGGCCCACCTTCACACTTGTTTGGATGAGTTCTCTGATTTGTTGCTGTATGGCTTCTGGATTTGTCGCAAAAATAACAATGTTGTCTATAAATCGTATGTGACACAAGGTATTCACTGTTTATTTTGATTGATTTTTTCTTCCCAGTTCAGGGTCTTGTATCATTCTTTAAGTGTCGCTGTGAAAAGCTTTGTTGACATCATGGTGTCTCCATTTTGCATACTTTTGCTAATACTTATATTGCTTATATCTTCCTGTAGACTAATGGTTGATATAGCATTCTCGTGAGTTCCTTATAATATCAGTGTCAGACCGGTTCATCCATGCCTGAGCAAAAATCTAGCTTTTATTGTCCACCAGGCTTAAGACACAGGTTTAAGACTACAACTCCCAGATTCATTGCCAAGCAGAACTTTGCCACTTCTTGGTTAGACATATTTAAAGTTCAGAAAGTGCCTCAGTTCCTGGTGTTGCAACGTGGTTTCTGTTTTTCCCACGCTCCTGTACTGGTCTCCTGCCCAGATACATATTGCCTGTGCATTACCTCGGTACTGCTCTGGACTTTGCCTTGCTTAACCTCTCAATTACCTTGTCTGTTCTATTGTGTATGACCTCGGATTTGTACTGGATGTTGCTTTACCTAACCCCTCATGTTACCATGCTTGATAAACTTGTGAATGACCCTGGGTTGCGTTTGACTCTGCTCCATCTAATACTTTCCCCCCTGATTTTCCTTCCTGAGTCTCTGTCATCCCCAGTGTTCTCAGAATCAGTATACGATTCTTTATATTTTACTTCCTCAATCAAATGAAATGCTTTTTCGTAATCTATTAATCCTACTTCGAAAAATCACTTCTTGTACAACTTGGATGTAGTTCATTCTGAGCTGATTCACTGTGAAACCGTGCTTGTTCTCTTGACTGGGTTGCAGCTGATTAGTGAGTACTGTATCTTCATAAAAATCTTGTAAGTGATTGGAAGTAGACCGATTGTTCTGAAATTCTTTAGGTCTTCTTTGTCTACTTTCTTAGCAATAAGGATAACTTTGGCAATGCTCCATTGTTCTGGAATTTTTCTTTTCTTCAAACATGTGAAGAGCTTTACAAGGATTTTCTCTACTTCTTCCCCAGCTTAAGTCAAGATTTCAATTGTAATTAATATTATTATTATTATTATTATTATTATAAATATACACTATACAATGATACACTATCTGAAGAAAACAATTGAGAAAAAATACATTGTATTAATATTGACAACATTTGTTCATATTTCTGAAGAAAAAAGAGTACTGTGTGTAATTGTCACTAAATAGGGCAGTATTATATTCTAATAAAATAGTATTAAACGTTAAATCCTAAATCAAAGATTGAATCCAAAAGAAAAAAAAATATTTGGGGGGAGAATGCAGGGCAGATTTGGTTTGCAAATTTAGATATTTGGTATTGTGTTTAAAGGGAAACAATGCGTAAATAAAGCATGTGGAAAATAACAAGTTTATTTACTTTTCAACATTGAAATACTAATGATTTTTCACAGACCGTGAATTGGATAAGAAGCAAAAGGTGACTCACTGTGCTCATGTGCATGTCATTTCCCAGAATCCCTGGTTTTAGTGGAAGCATTGTATGATAAGAGTTTTACTGTAGGTTTCACTTGACCGGAAGAAGTACCGCGTACAGTACTTGCAATATTAAAGTGCAGCCTCATTGCTGGCCTCTCTGGAGCCAAATGTATATATACACTCACAGATATAGCTGCAATCAAATCACAGCTTCAAAATCTCAAATAGCAGCCAAAACCAGTAATAGCCAGTATAGCCACTGGTGGTGCTAAAGGACTAATTGAACAAACAACAAACAGAACAAACATTGATCTATGAACAAACATAATATGGTTGAACATTTACTTTGAAACTGCTTTGATTGGTACATTACAAACACGTGATCAATGACGCAATATTGGTGGTGCCTTTAAATACTGTGTAGTTGCTCTACATAGAAACAACCCTCCTGGAAGAAACCATACGGCGAAACGACCGTTGGAGTTCCTTGCTGAGAACCACATCTCCATTGCCCTCATCGGTTCATTGCCGCTACCCTGCTGCTGCTTTACCGCTCCTCAGTGGCCGCCCTGTACACGTAACAGATGGTTTTGGGGTTAGAGCATGTGCTACTTTGCCTACCTGCCGCTGGATCTCTGGTGCCTTTTGCTGTATAAAGACTCAACTTACAGATGTCACGAGTGCAAGAGATGTTTATCTAGCCTCGAGCGGAGCATCGCAGGATTGGCGTGTTTATTTTCCTAACCTGCATTGCCTTGATCCGTGCCATATATTGGGCTGCTCTCTACGTTTTCAACCAGAGGCAACACATTAGCTGATGAGTATTATATCTTTCTCTCTGCTGCTAATACCAGAACTACAAATATTGTTATCTTTTCCACACAGATACTACAAACAACATTATTTGTCTTCAACTACTGTAGATCTATTATGTTGCAAAATGTTATTTGACTTGGACACTCTCATTACCTTTAATACCAATTTCAACTATGAGTATATCACTCTGCAGTGATTCAATGTCCATATCATAATGGTTTAGGCTTATTTATCTGTGCCCTTTTTCATCTGGTACTTGGGGGGAGCCTGTAATTTGTTCCATCATATATGCTTTTAAGTAGCTCAAATTCCTGACTGGCGGTCAATTAACATCCTGGGGAAATTATCATTTCCCCCTAGTTTGTTCTAGCTATTATTGTTAGGCTCTACTGTTGGTATCAGTGTGTTCTCATAGTATTTTGTTAGTTTTATTTTAATTGTTCTTTGTTTTTTTTCTGTGTCATTAATAAAGTCCATCTTATTTTGCTTAAACTTGAGTGCTTATTATAGGACCTTTCTTTTCTCTCATGTGTTTACACATATATATTAACAAAAGAAAAAAAAAGATATGGGGCCATATCTGCTCAGGTTGCCTATTAGCTTGTACTCTGCTGGGAGTAGACAGAGAATACGGAGATCCTGCTTGTCTAACCGGGAGGGGGAGTTACTGTCGGCTGAAGCCCAACCCCCGATTGACATCGCATATGCTGACGTCCCGAGTCGTGAGTCACGTGCCACGGAAGCGGGATTGTGCCTGCAATCGAGCGAAGGAGAGCAGCAAGAGACAGAAAACACCTGGCTGATTAACAAGAGGACTGCGATCTTTTCTGTGATTACCCAAACCCAACTGATATTATATCGAAATGCCTGATTACAACTTACCTATGTAAGTGTTTTTAACCGTATATCTTTTACATAAACTGACAATACTACACTATGGGTATTGCGCTTTTTTCTTTTCTTTTGATTCTGTAGTTTTTTCCGGACCTGAGGATTAGTTCCGGTTTTAAGAAGCTGCATACCCATTTGAAGACTAAATTGGACTCCTAGCCTTTATGTGTATTGGATTATTTATTAATTTATGTATTGAAGTTTGTATTCATTTCATTGGGGTTGTTTAATCCTATACACATTTTATTTATTAGTGTTAAGCGCTAGCTGAGTTACTAATACAGTATATGCAATTATATCTGAGAGGGATTTTATCCCCTGACATTCAATTTTATATCACTTATATATTTAAGAGATCTGTCAGCTTCTAATTCTATCTTTTTGCCTTGACATCTATATTAAGCAAAATAAGATGGACTTTATTATTGACGCAGAAAAAAAACAAAAAACAATTAAAATATAAGTAAAAAACAAGAACCACTAAACTCCTCAGTACAAAAACCTCTGCAAAGCATATAAACAATCACAAAAAGTTAATGTGAATAAAATACCAAAACTAACAAAATACCTTGAGAACACACTGATACCAACAGTAGAGCCTAACAATAATAGCTAGAACAAACTAGGGGAAAAGGATAATTCCCTCAGGATGTTAATTGATATATATATATATTTATTTCCCCAACCGATGGGAGATTCAGCCATTACAGCGTATGTGGTGCATGCTACCTGTTGGTAAGCAGAAGGGTTGAGTTGTCCGCTGATATTTGTGGGGACGCAAGACAGGCTTCTGGGGTACATACCTGTCATAGATCTCTAGTTGTACAGCGCCTCCATCTGGCGCAGGCTCCAGATGTATGGAGGCGATCTCCTATGATAGAACTCAATCCCCTCGCCTTCCCCAGAAAGATCACACACCAGGCAGGAAGTATAATAACTGGAACAGTTTATTCTGTTCAGCTCAAAGCAGTCATGGCAGACTTTTGCCCAATGCAGTCTTTGGCTTGGTATCCAGCTGTAGGATGGTCCCTGGACTTGCACGATGGGTCAAGGGCCCCCGCAGGTCCATGTTCTTCCCTGATCCTCTATTAGGATCAGGGGAAAGGTGCACACTGACTCTCCCCCTAGGGGAAGAGGAACAGTAAAGGCCAGTCTTCAGGCAACCTGTGTGACATGCCGCCCTCAAGTGGGGAGAGGCACTGCTAAATTTTGGCGGCATTCCCCTTAAGTACAACCAGGAGGAGGGCACCAGGTCTGACCCAGGATTGTGTAGAACCCAGGCCTGGTTCCACCTCCTCCCCTGTCACGCAAGAGTACTGCTGGGAGTGGGGAAAACCCATGATGAGTACTGGCAGGCCTGCTCTCACCAAGACCAGGGAGTCAGACTGGTAGCCAAGAACCAGTCCTGGCTACATATATATTACAATTCATCATTAATTCACTTAAATTGTGAAAGGTACCCTTTACTACAGTGTATCATTTGGTTATATTAAGTAGTGGTTGCTCCCCTTGTGGTAAAATCATGCAACACCTTCACAGTTTATTAGAGGTGCAACCTGACCAAGCAAAATAATACATTTTGTAAACAAATTAACAATATAATTGACTTCCTTAACCCCTTTGCTTTCAGAGGGACCGGCAATGCATTGCTGGTGCCTCTGACAGTGAAGATGTTAAACAAATTTAATCATGTTTAAAGCAAAAGATTTTGCTGCTTTGGCTTCTTTGGAAATAAGGACTATGAATGTGGAGTGCTTTTCATGCAAGGGCTTCCTCTATTCAAAGCCCACCCCATCCTTGTCGGAGGTCAGTAAAGATTAGTGCTCTCCGGAGAGAAGTGGGTGAACACACAAGGACACCACACAAAACGAAGCAGCCATAGGAAACCAAACCTTTCCCAAGTTTCCGTTTACAGACTAAATTTAAATATTTGTTTAATACGTCTGATTATTGTAATAAAATGTAAAAAAGGGCATTAATCATCCAGATTTAGCCCCCTAAAACATATCATTATCTTTGTTTTCTTTGGTCTTAGTTGGAGCTACATCATTAAATATCATCAGTTTCTACCCCTTCCACGCCCTTCCGGTGACCTTTTATTATTGATATCTAACATTTAATTTCTGCTTTGGTCCATGCATGTGTCCTGTTGCATATTTTAGTGAATGTATTCTACAGTAAATGCATTTTATAAGTTTGAAATTGCTTCAGATACGGTGCCTGTTAAGTACTGTATATGCAGTTATAAGTTTAGCTGTAATCTTCTTTTCTGCTGGCCATGCGTAATATTGTAATAAGTCTACAGTGTTAACCAAATTTATTGTGCAATTATAGAGCAATTTGATGGTAATTTGTCCTGCATACAAGCTAGTATTTCCTGCATCTGCCTACTGCATTTTGCAGTCCATACCTTTTTTATTACTTGCATCAATGTAAAATATTGCTTCTCAGTATGCTAAACTGAGTATAAATACATACTAATTTGCAAATAACGGCAACACTCTGTTGTTTGCTTATTTATTTGCGGTAAGAAAGCATAAATATGAAGGATACAAACAGTATTCATGTCGTTAATACTTTTTTTTTTTACCATATGAACAGCAACAAATGACAAGTATATTATTGCAAGTATATCCTGCATTTAACCGTGTCATTTTTTTAAATTAAATACATTCAATTAATGCAATGTGCGAAATTTCCCTTAGAATAAAATGCTAATTTTTACATTTCTAAACACATGGACACATCAATATCGGGACAACATCATCATCATCCAACCATCCATAAATCATCATCCCTTGTCGTTCCACTGCTGAAGGTATCCCCAAAGAACTTTCAGGACTGCAGTTGGAAGCCTCTCCTCCACGTTGCTCAAAGACATTTTCTGATTTCATCCTTCCATCTTACGTTTGGCCATCATCTTTGTCTTTTAATCTCACTTGGAATCCAGTGGAGTACCACCTTTGTCCAACAATGATCAATTCTTCTTGTGATCTGTCCAGACCACTGCCTTTTAATTTCTTCACCCTTGTAATAATGTCATAGACTTTGTTTGGTTTCGAACACATTCATTCTTTTCCCCATCTCTTTGGGAAATACCCAAGATACATCTATCCATGCTTGTTTGCGTTGTCTGAAACATCGGAATTACCTTCGTATATATATATATATATATATATATATATATATATATATATATATATATATATATAAAGATGATAGACAGCACACTGATTACAATAAAAAAGTACGTATGCTTGGTGCACGGAACATAGGGGACCGTTTTTCGCCTCTACTGATAATAACACAGCTATCAAAGTACCGGCACTCACTGTCTAACAGCTAAATGATCTACTGAATGCAAAAGGTCAGAATAGTTAATAATTTTAATATTACCATATGTAAACCGGAATTAGAGCAAATACAATGCAAAGGGAGAAATGTGAGACATTATTTCCCATTGTATTTGCTCTAATTCCGGTTTACATATGGTAATATTAAAATTATTTACTATTCTGACCTTTTGCATTCAGTAGATCATTTAGCTGTTAGACAGTGAGTGCCGGTACTTTGATATCTGTGCTACCTTCGTATTTATGGTCCAAATTTCATATCCATACATGAGCATGGGCAGAATACATTGATTGAAAAAATTCCTGTTGAGGCACAGTGGAAGGTTCCCTTGAAATATTGTCTTGTTTATTCTAAATGTGCTCAATCCCATCTTCATTCTCCTATTGATTTAATTCGGAAGTTTCCCATCTATTGTTATGTGCAACCCAAGGTAAACAAAGCCTTTGATTTCTTCTAGTTCTTTTTCCATTTATTTCAATCATTGCAGACTTGACACATTTGTTGAACAATACTTTGGTCTTGCTGAGATTCCTATGGAGGTCCACATTCTTTCTTGCTTTGGCCAGTTCTCCAATCTGTTGCTGAAGGTCTTCTGGACTTGTTGCAAAAATAACAATGTCATCAGCAAATCATAGGTAACTCAAATATTCACTGTTGATGTTGTATTCCTTTTTCATCCCAATCTAATGCACTGAACAATTCTTCTATTGTTGCAGTGAAATGTTTAGGTGACATGTTGTCTCCCTGCCGCCCTCCCAAGATGATCATGTAATCTAATGGTTGATGTGGCATTCTTATAAATGTTCTTTATAATATCAATGTACGCTTCTTCAACACTTTGTCTTGTCAATGCATCTGAATCTATGAATCTTAAGCCCAGTAGGAAATCATATTCATTACTTGGGAAAATCACTTTTTGTACCACTTAAATGTGCTCCATTGTATGTACCCACTGCAAAATCCTGCTTGCTCTCCAGGATTATTAAAGTCCAGGGTTTGTTACAGTCGATTAGTGAGTATCTTTGTAAAAATCTTGCAAGTGATTGGTAGTAGACTGATTGGTCTATATTTCTTGAGGTCGTCTTTGTCTCCATTCTTGTGGATGAGAATAACTACAGCATGCCATTATTCAGGAATTTTCCTATTCTTCAAGCAGCATGTGAAAGAGTTTTGCAAGGATTGTTTCTATTTCCCCAGCTTTTTTCAAGATTTCAGTTATGATTCCATCTTCCCTGGGATCCTTCCCATTCTTCATGGATTATATTGCTTTTGCCACTTCTTCTGTAAGGATGCACGGTACATCATTGGTAGTTTTTTCTCACTTGTCATTTGCTGAATTACTGTATGTCCTATGTTATCTGTGTTCATCTACTATTTCATGTAGAAGTCCTCAACTCTCTTTAGGATAAGTGCATGGTCTTTATTGATGATCCATTGTCCTGTTTGAGTGCAATAATTTTGTATCTTACCAACCGTAAATCTCAGCTTTGTCTTCTTTACATTTTTGTTATCTTCAAAAGTTACATAGTAGATGGGGTTGAAAAAAGACGTACGTCCATCAAGTTCAACCTATGCTAAATTTAGACAACAGATACTTTATCATATATCTCCTTCACCATTTCGCAGTTACATTTTCTTATGTGTATACTGTATAGAATCTATTACTAGTTGCGGTAAGAGCAAAGACAGATAACAGATTTGTGTCCATAAATTACTAAATTGTATTGCAGGTAGAGATGTGTGAAGCTTTCGCCCAAGTTCGTGAACCATGGGAAATTGGGCCTTTTTTTGTTAACAAAGTTGCGAATCAGAGCCGAGTAATAACGTGGTCAAAATTTGTCAAGCATTTCAGTTAATGATGCTGACTACAGAGGGCATTCTTTCTGGGGGTATGCAGATGTAGCACCTGTTCCCCCCTGCCATGGGAGATCTGGCCACTACATGGGTATTTCCTTGGTACTGTAGCTTACCTGCTAGTTACAGGAGGTCTGAGTTGTTCCGTGGATGTTATGTGGGAGCAGCAACAGGGCAGGCTTTTCCCTCTCAGGGTGCAGCGCCCCCATCCCATGAGGATCCTGCCATGAGGATGGTCCCCACAGGCAATTCTCCTTCACAATGACCACACATTATAGCTGGAACAATGGCATATTTATTGGGTAGACAGCATGGCATCATCTCCATTCCCTGGAGCAGACCTCAGGGGCTTGATGCCCCAAGAGTCCGTCCTTTTCTCCTTTACCCTCTTGTAGGGAAAAGGGTATCACACCATACCACACAGCCTAATCATAGCACAACTCAATTTGGTGGAGTGAGCTTCTATACCCGGGGGAAAGACGTGTAACCCAGCCCCATAACAGGGCAGATTCAGGCACTGACAGGCCATATACATGTGACCCAGTCACTACCCTCCCCAGGTATGACACTCCAACTGCCGGTTTAGGCCTGTCCCTGGATAAGGCAACATAGTACCCATCCAGACTGCAACTGCAGGCTAGGCCGTACGCAGGAGTTTAACCCCAACACTGTTCCTATCAGAGATTGTTGGCGGACCACAGTATCCCCACCTTATTTTTTTTGGCCGAAAAAAAGCACTGCTTGCTCCTATACAGAGCCCAAAATAGTTCTTTCGCTGGAAAGGAGGCCACTCCTATTTCATGCTCTGAATGGGAGTTCTATTATTAAACTAAATCAATGTGCATGGCAAATCACTTGTGAATTGTGTCTGAGCTGATTCATTGACAAAATAGCGAATTGGTAGAAATGTCTGATTTTTGAGAATCTTTTAGCCCCTAAAAGTTCTGCAAACTAATTCAACAGAAATCGATTTTATTTTTAAAAAAAAAAGGGAAAAAGTTTGCCAATGCCTTTGGGAACGTTTTACATATCTCTAGTTGCAGAGTGGCTGAGCTCACATTTAGGTCACTAGTACAAGTCAGAAGTATGTATATATATTCCTAAGTATTTGTCCATCTGCAGTGATACGTTTTAAGGACCCGTGGTCAGATGTTAATTTATTTAGTCTGTTGGCTGTAAAAATGTTAAAACATATTTTAAACTGGTTTTATTACAAGTGTATGATTGTTACTATCTTATTCCGATACTATACAGTTGTTATATATTATAATCAACGGTAATTTATAGACGTGAATGTGCTTTTACGATCTCGCGACCCTCTTCTCTACTTATTTGCCATGTAGATTTTCTTGCAGGTTTTCTTGTCTACTGTTAAAAGCGCTTGCCCACATTTCTCATGCTCTACTTCTAGAAAGAATAACTAATCACTTAATAAAAATCAATTTTATATGATTTACACTTAGTGCTTCATATTGGTTCTTCATTCAACATTCATTACCTCATCATTTATAATCTTCATGGACTTGAAAGTGCAGCTTGTTTTATGTATTTTGGCACAGATATACTAGAAAATCCTTCCAGGACATCTTAGTAAATATTGCCCTTTATGGGTTACTCAAGCAAACAGGCTGTAAAGTGTCTTCTGGCAGAGAAGGTGGTTAATAGAGTAACATTGCTTAGTAAATATGGCCATTGATGTGCTGGAAGACTTGGTGTGCTTGACGTGCCGGAAGACTAAGGAGTCTAAGTAAATATGGTCCTCTATATTGTATTTTAATCTGTTTCTAACACTTGAAAATATTAATACACATACAATCCCACAATGTGTGTGTCAAAAGGAGTGCTACTGAGCGTGGCCAAATGTATACAACAAAGACAGAAAAGTCCAATGCTACATCCCATGTGACAAAAATACATAGTGAAATACTTATATATTCTCTTGAGTAAGGGTAATTTAGTTAAACCCTTTGACCAAAGCGTTATAAGGCTGCAAGCCACATCAAGGCATGACCAGTATACAGGTCCTAACACTAACTGTGAAAATTCTCAATTAACTCTGCTGGAGGTTCTGTCCACACAGAAACATGAAAAAAAACAGCTACTTAAAAAATGGGGTGAGATGAGATTAAATCCCGGGAGGAGGGGCCACTAACCTGAAAATTAAAATTAATAAACACACAATAACAGCAAGGCTGTATATATATATTTCCATTCACCACTATTTCTACGGTTTCTTCAATTTTCCTCTGATCAAGTTTATTCTGGGTTTCAGTTTACTGTATTTTCAGTTGTATTTGTTTATACTGTATGCAATTGGTATAACATGGTTGATTTTATTATATATAATCCATTATATTAAATGTTATCACTTACTGTGTTAGCAGTGCTTTGACCTTTTGATTTTCAGGTTCTTCCAGTTTTTAATTATTTCATATCATATTATCAGTATATAGATTGTTTCATCAGTTATGTTATTCTGTATGAATAATACATCTTTGTAATATTTATATTAATTAGTTATTATATGTTGAGTACTGCTTATATGAGTGTATATATCCATACGCATTCCATATATAGCAATGTTATCTGCTTAGTGTCAGCACTCATCTTCTTTTTATTTTATTTTACTATTGTATTATTTAAGCATATTTTCATGCCTTTTATACTCATTTGTGTCATACAAGTGGTTTTAATAATGTGGCTTACCTCACCAGTCACACACGTAATGTTACGATGCTAGTATCAGGTGTTAACAATTATGCCTGGTTAAACTTATTGAATAGATTAGTAACGTTATCTGGTTGTTTAGCTACACTGGCTATATAAATGCGCTGGTGTTCCTGGTTTGGTATCCTCTGATGAAGTCACAACACATGACAAAATGCGTCAGGATGCCACGTTTACGTACTGACATCATCACAGTTCGCCTGCATACCCACAAGGAGATTAGTACACACTCAACCACTGCAGCTGCTTTGGGATTTCGGCAGTTTCCGGACACTCCTGCCGCAGTGTAAAGCGAGGTACCCCCCCCCCCCCCCCCGCGCCGCAGCCCAGCTGTGTGGAGGAGTTCAATTGGGACTTTATTGAGGCTTCCTGTGGTGGGGTTTTCAAGGCATTTCCTAAACATCCAGGACATTGGCAATGTGTGTACCCCCTTCGGATCCAACATACAGTGGGGCCTCTCTTCTACCGAAGGCTGTTTATTCCTATGGTGACATCCCTACTACTGAGATTAATCTCATAAATACTGTTTTATTCAAGTCCTCTTGTGAGTACATGTCCAAGAGAGCCTTTTTTATTTTTGTAATATTAAAAATATTCATACAGTATTATGCTATGGAGCTTGCGCTTCTTTTTTATATATATTAATATATATATATACTGTATATATATATATATATATATATATATATATATATGTATATATATATATATATATATATATATATATATATTTTTTTTTTGTGTCAAAAGGAGTGCTACTGAGCGTGGCCAAATGTATACAACAAAAGACAGAAAAGACAGAAAAGCCCAATGCTACATCCAATGTGACTTTTATATTCTCTTGATTTTTTTCATGTTTCTGTGTGGACAGATCCATTGCCGTCATTCTGCATGCAGCAGAGGTAAATGAGAATTGTCACAGTTAGTGTTAGGACCTGTTTACTGGTCATGCCGTGACGTGGCTTGCAGGCTTATAATGCTTAGGCCAAAGGGTTTAACTAAATGACCCTTACTCAAGCATATACAGTATATTTCACTATGTATTTTTGTCACATTGGATGTAGCATTGGGCTTTTCTGTCTTTTGTTGTATACTTGAAAATGTTAAAATAATTATTGGTTTTAAATTCTTGGGGTACAAGTGACATACAAGTAACAGATCTTGTTATATTTTGGGAGAGATTACTTAATAAAGATTGGTCTGCTCCTGTTTCTTTGTAGGCATAGGTGGTTTGTTAATCAAGTGTTTCCTCTACCCCTATTCCACCCTATCATTATCAGAGTGCCAACAAAGATGAGGGGAGAAGGAGTGGGAGCGTTGTCTGTGCAAACAATTGTTGAACATACTGTTCCATCAGACAAAAGGAAGTAGCCAGAGGAAATCAAACCCTTTTGAAGTCTCAAGTCACTATATTCAAAAATCAGTCACCTAGATTTAGCCCCTTAAACATCACTTGCATTAGTATACTTTGGTCCTTGGAGGGACTGTCCCAGTATAAACTATTTTCAAAATGTTAATTCTATATTTGTTCTATATTCCTTCTGAAAAAGTAAAGTGGAAACAGTACATAGATGATGTTTCATGAATACGCTCCACTTCTGTTCTCTTTTATACTAGTGTACAAAACTGGGTTTTAAAAATAATCTTAATTTAGATGTACATTATATTATGCAGAATATGAGGGGTTTAATTCCTCCCGTGCTATGTTATCTTGAAATGCAAACTTATACCATGCATTTCTTTCATTCACCACTCTAAACATGAGACGTTACTGCATCTCTATTTTGCATGTAAGAGTAGCTTAGTACATTATTTTTAACACCCGTTCTTTGTTCACTTGAGAGAAAGGAACAAAATATTCAGTCATTTCAGCAATTTTCTTTTATAAAAATATAGAAGATGTATTTGAATTGAAATGATTCCATTACCTGTCATTATGTAAATTCTCTTCTAGTGGTAGCAGATTATGATGATGATAATAATAATAGTAACAGCGCTGGTCTCCCAATGGGACTCACTATAATATAATCATATAATTTGGAATTGTCTTATATTTGCTATGGAGTTAACAATATTTCTAGTAAAACTGGATAATGTTAGTAACCAGATGCTATATATATTAAAAAGGCAATCTTTCCTTAGGGAAATATTTTCAGTCCACGGTATACTTGAACTATTTAGATTTAGTCTTTACCAATGCTAGCAAGCTGGCTTGTCTCATGAGTTTTTCTTTAAACATTAATTTGTGATTATTGTACAGATGGCACTTCTATGGATGTGCTTCGGTGAATGCGTGTATATGTACACAATGCATATAATTTGATATAATGAGGTATCTTTGTCTGGCTTAATTTGAGAAAAAGCTGCTGCAATAAACATAAAGTCATGTATTACTTGAATTTCTGCCAATATCTACAAAAATAACATGATGGAAAAACAAGTGAACAGCAAAAACTGAACTAATTATCTTCCCATATGGGTTGAACTAGGTCAGAAAAGTACCTAAAACAAATGTAATTAAAACTATTAAGGTATGAGAGCACAATTATTTGAGTATTTTGAATAGTTTTAATGTATACACAATTCATTTTTAAATTCCACAAACCTTAACAGGATGCTGCAAGTGACACCTCTCAATTTCCCTTAATTAACACAATGATCAGACTTTTTAGGTACAACTATCTTTGTTTTACGTAACAGATTACAGTAACTTTATTTTCTGAATGGGTTAAAGAACAAAGCACAATATACTGGTCAGATTGTACCCTTGCCCTCCCCACACCTTGACATTTAATCATTCTTAATACTAGAGATAATATTACCATTTATCTTATATGTAACCTTAGCATCGTCTATATCTTAACCACAAATGGCCAGACCTTCTTGACAGGACACAGCCATGACTGCCAATTTTATCCCTTTACAACCTTCCCAAGCTTCGTCTGGCCAATACCATTCGCAGAGATGCCAGTGATCTAATAGTTGTGATATGTATTAATAACAATTGTAAATATGTCCCCTAGAAGACATTAGTCAACCTTAAATATCTCATCTGATATAGTAAAACCAGAATCTTTACGTAAAAAGTAGCACTTTTGCTGCAGACTGTACATTATCCTTTCTGTAGCAAATAACCTGGACATCACTGAAGAAGCCAAACATGACGAAACACGTTTGATGTGGATGCCTTTTGATTATTTGGAGCCACCGTATCTCTGGGGATTGTGGCTAGTCCAATCAGTTTCGAGAATCAGCGTAGAGACCAGCACATGCGCGGTGTGGAGACGCGGACAGAGAGAAGCAGACCAGACTGTGCACAAGTCTGGGAAAGCCTCCAGCTGCCTTGGGACCTGGTTATAAACTAAGGGCTGAAAAAACAAGTGACTACCGGTATACCCATACTGTACACAGAGATACTGCTCCAGGACACTGACAGCTGCTGCAACAATCATACTTTGTGTGTTTGGCCGTTTGTGAGTGTCATTTTTTCTATATTTTTAACGTTCTCAATAAACAGTATTACGCTAATATTGTTCTTTAAAAATATATATTTTTAATGTGACAAACATACAACAAACATAAAACAATCTCACAGATGTGGTATTTACATTTCTTAAAGGGAAAGCAACCACGTTCTAGGTCGGGACTGAGTCTCTGAATGCCTCTTGGTTCTGATACTCCTAGATCGCACTCCATAGTGTCAAATTTAGAATTATTTTATAATTGTCAGCAACAGAGCAAGGAAACAAGGAAAGCATTAACAATAGAACTGCACATTGCCACGGTCACTGTTTATGTGAGAATCCACAGGAGCTAATAGTCAATGAATAATAGGCAACTATCTATGGGGCTCCATATACAAGGTGAATTCAAACTGCAGTCCAAGGTTCTACAGGATATAACAAACTAGATGTCTGGCACTCTTCTGGACTCAACTATGCTTACCCATGCCCTTTCCCATCACAGTACATGGCATAACCATCTACCCAGTCATCAAGCAAATAGGGGATTTGATTATATTCCCCATGTAATAGTAATGGTCTGACTAATACTTGCTGTTTCTTTCTCTGTAACATTGCTGAGGTTCACCCTTTCCTTTGTCACTATACAGCTAAAACTCGAATGACTGCTCTCATTCTTTCCCATCAACGACTGTAATGCTATATGGTTTTGTTACTTCCCAACTCTCTTCTTTGATATACAGTATATTTAAAATGGTATAACTAGAATCATATTCACTTGAACTGTTCTGTTTTCATCCCCCAATAATCCTTCTACTGGCTTATTAAATTCGACATCACCTATACATTTTTAATCCTCACCTCCAAGGCTCCACTGTCCTTTGTCCCTCCCAATATCTATGTATATCTCTGTATTCCTTCTTTGGTCTGCTTATGTCTGTCTCCTTCTACATACATACAGTTCAACTTGAAATATAACTCTCGGATACAGGAATTTATTTTCTCATAGTTTTCTTTATACAGTAGTTTGATACATTTATTGAGTACCCATGCCTAATGCCTATTTTGTGAAGTGCTCCATAAATAGTTGACACTATACATTAAGTTGAATATATATTTTTTTTTTTTAAAGTTAAGGCTTCAGTAAGGCAGGTGCATGTTCTATAGAGATCAAAAGCAAAACAAGTGTCCCACTGGGAGACAAGAACAGCACTCAAGTTATGATGCAAAAAATTGTTTCTTGCCTGGATAATTCCTTAACCCTGTCCCCCCCTCTCCTATTCTTTGGAATATGTTTAATCCCTTTAAAAAGGAGGGTTGAGGGATCATTGTTATGGCATGTTGCATAGTGTTTAGAGAGACTGTGTTTCATGAACCCCAGTTTAATGTTCCGCAAATGTTCCGCAAATGTTCTAAAATGCGTACTTTTAGAGCACGTTTTGTGCGTCCCACATAGGAAAGACCACAGGGGCATTATAATAAATACACTACATGGTCAGTGTTACAAAGAATAAAATCATCAAATTTTAAAGGGATTAAACATATTCCAAAGAATAGGAGAGGGGGGGACAGGGTTAAGGAATTATCCAGACAAGAAACCTTCTGGATACATAAATTAAACACCTTGTATCCAGGAGGTTTAAACGAGGACATAGATATTTGGTCTCTGTATTAATCATTTATCATAAGTAACTCTTTTTTAAGTTTCTAAAATTTTTATATCATATTATGTCCTTTTATTCTATTTTATAATATGCCTCTAGACATTGTAATCATTTTAACTATTTTAATTTCATTTTATTCTGCTGCTCAATATGTTCAGAACCTTCCTAACACTTTTATGCTTCTTATATATCCTAAATTTCACTACCTATTATTTAGGTCCATAGGGCAATGATATTATTGATTTTGTGTGTATTTATCACGTTTTTAACACTTTTTTCTTTGTTTTAGCCCATCAACTGCGTCTTGGTTAACAGTGTTTTTGTTAATAAAGTTTGTTCAAAGTTTTTTGCATTTGTTAATCATAGCTAGTGACGTATGTTTTCGGGACTCTAACCCCGCCCCCGTTGGTTCCCTATTGGACAATAGAACTAAGGGCTTAGCCAATGAGGCACGATCGCGGGATATATAGCTTCTATCTGAATCCACTCATTATTAGTCCCTGATGAAGAAACGTTCCGTTTCGAAACGCGTAGGACAAGGTTTACTAGTGTTCTAGCCTCATACTAGCACCCCAGTGCGCGACTTTGACTGTTTGTGAGCGGCGCCGAAATCCCCGTGGTGACGTCACGATCCAGGAAGCGCTTCACACGGAGGAGAGTGCTGGCGCCCTGCTGATGCAAAAGACTGCCCTGCTGAAGCACCGCAGGAATCAGCATCTCCCAGCCTACCTGTGCTTAGGGGAGCAAGGAACAGCAGAGGTTGTGCACCAATTTCAATAGGACCCTGCAATATCGAGGACAGCAGCATCACTCCTGCAAGGACACCTATTCTGGTCTCCAGAGGCGTTGGGTAAAATATCCCGAAACTGCTCGTTAATATTGTATTTGATGTACGCACATTACTCACCCATTTATTATATATGTCAATAATATTTTGTAATGCACTATGAGCGTTGTGCGCTGTGTCTTTTTTGTATCCATTTGCTAGCTCCAGGGGGATCCTGAGCCCCCCCATTCCATCACAGCTGCAGACGCTCAATCCTAGGTTAAGTTAATTATTTATTTATTTCACACATTCTTCACTTATCACGTCACGATTTAGTTTTGCGCACTATTACTTTTTTGTTCACCCCATATCTGGGCCTGTAACTCGGGAAGCAGGGGGTTCCCAAGGCTGAAATAAATGTGGTTCAGCTCAGGAGACCCCCTGCTCCCGCACACTATGAATAAAAATTATATTAAAGCAGCTTTATTACCCTAGCGGATAGCCGCTAAGGCATTGAAGGGGTTAAAGCACAATAGCTGCTTTAATGAGGGCAGAGGGTGTGAGTGAAGCGAGTACTTGGCCCTTCATTCACCCCCTCTGCCCCCAATAAACATTACAATATGTACTAAACACCAATACACAATCCACCCCTTTTGCCCTCACATAAAACCAGAATTTAATTTTTATACACATGATTGATAGCAGAGGCTGGTGGGTGTTCCCTGGTGGTCCCCGCGAGTGTCCGTGGGCCTCCAGGTGATCCCTGTGGGTGTCTGAGGGCCCCAATGCGGTCCCCAGGTGGTCCCTGCGGGTGTCTGGGGGTCCTCGGGTGGTCCCCGTAGCTGCCCGTGCGCCTCCAGTGTGCCCTGTGGCCCCATTGGGGTCCCCGGGTGGTTCTCGTGGGTGTCTGGGCATCCCCGGTTGTTCCCCACAGGTGTCTGGGGGCCCTCGGGTGGTTCCCACGGGTGTCATTGCCCATTAACTGATAATGTAATAATATGATAAAAACTGATCAATACAGTATGAGTCAATGCATTTTTTGGCAATGCTTGGTTTCTATTGAGTTTTTTTCTATTTCAGTTCATTTTTTGGATTGAAGTGTTTGTCATTTTGCTGGCTTGTTTATATTTTTTAATCAGATTGATTAGCGGTTAAAATTAATTATTTCTTCTTTTGACTCCTGCTTTTAATTGATGTGTTGGATAGTGGTTTTATTAATTCATTGATTTGTTGGCTACAGGTTAAAATTAATTACATTTGTTTTGGTTACTGCTTGTATTTATTTAATTTTTTGGCTAGGGCTTGTATTTATTTTATTGGTTGGCTAGTGTTTTTATTGATTGAAATGTGGTGTTAATGTGCTTGTGTATATGTTTGATGATTGTTTAATTTTGTCCTTCATGCTTTTGATTAGGCTGACCACTGAGTGCTATAGTGGCTTATCATGCCCATATTATATGGTTATGATGTACCACTATGCCAATCAATGAGTACAGGGTGGGTATAGTGGGTCCGGGTGGGTGGTTAGGCCTCCCGGGTAGCTAGTGGGGGACATTTGTTAACCCCGTAATTGCTATAGCAGTTATTAACCGCTAAGGTGATTAAGGGGTTAGGGGCCATTAGATTGTTTTATTTCATGTATTCTTTCTGGCAATGGAGAACATGGCCCTGCAGTATGCTGACGAGGATCCCTTCAGAATTACAGGGGTAAGTAGAAAGGTTTTTATTTACTTTATTTATGCCAACTGGCTAATGTTTGTTTAAATAAGGGGCAAATGAGTTATTATCAATATCTGCATAATAGTTACTTTGCCCATTATTGTACTGTATGTGTTTGCTGGGGGGGAGGTGAATTTATTGAAATGTATGCAAATTTTTTTTTTTTTACAACAAGATTGGTACCACAGGCTAGCTGGGACCCATGGACAGCACCCAAGGACCCACGGACACCCACAGGGACCACCCCAGACCCCCCGGACACCACCCAGGGACCCCTGTGGGGCCCCAGGACATGCGTGGGAACCACCCAAGGGCTCCCAGACACGTATGGGGACGACCCGGGGAGCTCATACATTCGCGGCGACCACTCTGGGACCCCGTTAGGGCCCCTAGACACCCACAGGGACCACCTGGTATGAATCATGTGTATAAAAAATTAAATGATGGTTTTAAGTGGGGGCACAGGAGGTGGGTTGTGTATTGGTGATTATAACATATTGTAATGTTTATTAGGGGCAGAGGGGATGAGTGAAGGGCCAAATACCCCCTTCACTCACACCCTCTGCCCCCAATAAATCTGCTTTTGTCCATTAACCCCTTCATTGCCTTAGCGGTTAGCCACTAAGGTAATGAGTTGAGTGTAAATGCATTTTTATTGCATGGGATTGATGCCGGGGTCTCCGGTGCGGATATGAATGGATATCAGCTGCGGAGACTCCCGGCATCAATCCGATGCAGGAAAAATGCATTTTTCTTCTGTCCCGTCTTGCCGCTTCTCAGAAGCTTCTCACCACCCTCTTGCCATCTTTTCCTGGCGAGACGATTTTGAGAGGAAAGCTCAATTCTAGAGCCGCGATTAGCCTCGATAAGCTAATCGGGGCTACTAGAATACCACGAGTTTGAAAAGCTGCCGATAAGTGATGACAAGTGGCTTATCACCGTGCGTTTGGCGATTTTTTTTCCCCCCCGCAAAAAAAAATTGACGAAAAGCTCTCTTATTGCTGACTTATCGGAGCTTATTGAATAGCAGTAGGCTTTTTTGGCAATAAGGTGGCAATAAGTGACTTATCGGCGCTTAGTTCATAGGCCCCTTTGTCTTTTTTTTTGACAAACAGAATTTAACAATTCTTGTTCTAAATTCGATTGTTGTTCAACATTTGATGAAAATAGTCAAATGTAGCCATTTCCGTAGAACTTTTTCCAAGTTTACGTTAAAAATACCCATTTGACATGATCTTTGACTACCAAAGACTTTAAATAAAAAAAACTTTTTTTTTGTGGACAGCTGAATGGCTAATTTCGCTTTAAAGGTTTTTTGATCCACATAGTAATAATCAACATATAATAGTATTCTGTTTTTTTTTTAATTTTACTAATGATGTAATTAGAAATTACAATTCAAATTGAAGTGTAGGAATTAAAACATTGTTTACGTTTGTTTGAGTTATTGTACTTTGAATTGCTATATTTATGTGTTCTGACACAATAAATTCTTTGGAAAATCCACAGTGCCTTGGATCATCTATTGTCACTAAGTATAGGAATTCATATACAGGTCTCCCTGAACTAGGAGCACCGGTTATTGCAAGTATCTTTACCTTATTTTTCTTGGTGTGCAGCATTACTATCTATTACTCTATATATATTCCAACCATGCTCTCCCAAAACAAATGTTCCCTATAACAAATTTTCTGAAGAACCATCATATCAATGGGGCTGAAGGTGCCATTTGATGATAAATAAAATCTTCAGATAATAGTTATCGTATGATTGAAAAGTTAAATGATTGTCTTTTCAGTGAAGTAATTTAACAAAGTGGATGACCTAATTTTGTAATTAAGAGCTTATTTTCTGCAAAGCGGTCTTGGCTGTAGAACCAGTGAAGCGAGGGCCATGGAGTTTTCTTAGGATAGTCACATCTCAGTGAGTAAACATGATTTTAATTACCGGTAAACAGCTCCGTGTACCACAACATGAATATTATCAGAGGACTTCTGGTAAGGAAGACATCTGATAACCAGTCAGTCAAATGATTTTATTTCCTTTGACTGTGGAATTAATGTGACTATGTATCAAATATTGACAATAATTTGGTCCGGCGTTAATTATTACTTCCTATAATGTTTTCATTAGGACTTGTCGTTTTAATAAAAACATAGTTATAATTCATCCCTTAAATGTACAAATGACTCAAAACAATACTGTATTACAAAGTGCGAATGCAAATTAAGAAATCTTGAACAGACTAAATTTAGACATTAGGTATTATCTTTAAAAACTGAAAGTTTTGTTGCAATTATATAATTCCCAATTATATAAGTAAAGAAGAAAAAAATATATTCACATTCTCTGATATTATTTTTAATTGGCAAATATTGAACTTGTCAAAGACAGTGAATTAGGGCACAGGGTTTACTGTACTTGATGTCAGCAAATACATTTATATGAATAAAGCAGAATAGCAGGCTTATGCTTCCAACTAACTACTCCTCATTTTCCCACACCTCAAAGCAGGTAATCCAATAAGCCCACATGGAGGACGGCGTAAAAGCTACAAAGATTTTCATAGCAGGATCCTTCCTTGCTCCTCCGACAGTAAATTAACTACTGTACTGACAAAGCTGTTGATGGCACAATTTAACAGTTTACATTGTACCTCAACAGCTCAAGAAACATCTACATAACAGAGAATGAATTCATGAGAGATACAGACTAATGGAAATAGAACTCTGAGAATATAGCGAAGGGCAGCAAGACGGCATGCTGAAGGAGCCATTCCCAGGAGATGGAGAAGAGCAAGGTGGTGGGGAGGGGGGGATGGGGGGGGCCTTATGCAGGGTACATAATGCCTTGCATGGGCTGAGCCTATAGAACCACTCTTTTTTTAAGGATCATGGTAGAGAGAAGGCTGCTTTGTCTCCCAGTTGATTTGCACAGTAGAATTAAAGGGTCGATCTATCATTTGGTTCTATACTACTATATTTGTTTCTAAAGAAAAACTTTAAAAAAAACTATTAATAATAAAAAAAGAAAACTAGGATCAAAAAAAGGAAAAAGTAGAGGAAAATGTAACAATAAAAATGGAAAACGAGGAATATGTGATTTTAATTAATGTGAGGGTGGTTTCATACTATTGTGGGAATCTTGTCTGTTCTATATAGCTTGGTATAGGATGGTTTTGGATGGAGCAGGGACCTTGCCAGTGTTAGCTCCTTTAATGAGAGATCGGAATGACCTAATCTTAGGTGGTTTTTGGGAAGGCAATGTCTTATGGCGAGGGAGTGTTCTTTCAGAAGTGTTGTGTGTTTTGGGCCACCTGGCTTAAGTAGCAGTTAGAAAGTGGCGGTTTCACCGGTGCTCTAGTGTTGATGGTGGAGCAAACTGGTTAAGGCCTAAGCATTTGTTCACATGTTTGTTTCATGTTTGTTTAATAAAGCCTTGACATGTTTCTTCCAAAGTGTAGTTTCAATTATGGCTATTTTGGGCTGTTGGGGGATGGGAGGGGACTGAATAAATTCATGGGCAAGTCATGGTTTACGCGAAACAGAACAAAGTAACTTACTGTAGGTCTGAAAAAATACATGGACCAAAACTGAGGCGGGACACCTAAAAGACAGCTTAACTCTGACATGATAGGGAAAGGATCTCACTGACTTCCAGATTCATTTGCTATTCATTACTGGTTAATACACCTGAACTTTGAGTTCAGTGGGAGTTAATGCCCGTTCAGGTATGTTAACCTGTCAAATACAGTAACTTCAAATTTTGATCCAATATGACAACGTTTAAATGAAAATGTTTCACTTTAACTTTGTCAATTCTGTTGAAACCTTTTAGGTTCAAGTTCTAAATAACTTTTTCAATTTTCAAACTTTTTTTGAAAAGTTTGATCTACACATGGGCAAAGAACATCTCTAAAAGGCAGTCTCAGGTCATACAGGAGACCCTATCCTGACTTTTTGCTTCACAACCTTTACTTACAGTTACAGGACATACGTACATATAGATGGCAGCAGTACGGCAGCCATGTACTTAAAGCAGCACCCCCTCCTCCCCGCAACCCCTACCCCCAATATTTTTTTTTTAAGTTTACGGTAATCTGGGTCCCCCTAAGTTCATCTGTGTGCCTCCAATGTCTAGGCAGTTCATGAGTGGCTAAAATCACCAGGGTCTCCCATAGAAAGCTATGTCTATTCTGTCGGCCGTCTTTCTATTGGCTGTGGGAGGGAGCCCTGGAGGGAGCCCTGACCCTATGGCCATTTTTCCCTATCCCGGTTCAGGTAAGCTTTTAAAAATAAAAAATAAATCACGAGCAGCGTGAATTACTGCTTCTAAAATCAAGGCAGTTCATCAGCAGACATTTCGGCAAAGACACAGTGCAGCCACATTCCTGCAGTCTGCCTGAGCTGCCTGCCTCAGACATGATATACAATAGGGCCAACAGCTTGGTTAATGAATTCCGTGCACCTAGAGCTGACAAATGAACTCTGCAGCTCCAGGTACACTGGACGCCCAGAACTGACTCAGACAGAGGCAACCTACATATTTGGAAGGTGCAGGATATCTTTCCCTGTCACACACTAATATAGAGACACCCTCAGTTGAACAGTAATGGAGGTCCACATTCCCAGCACATTCAGGCACCAGGAAAAGGCTTGGAGATAAAACAGAAAGATCAGGTAAAATGAGAGATCATTTTGCTGCATAAATAAAATGGTTTTATTTAAAAAAAAAAAAAAAAATACCTGTTTTATTGTATAGAACTTGTAATGCTTTTTTGTGGAAGTTCATTTTGTGTTGTAGTTTGATGTATTGATTTGGGACCTATTTTACAAGAGAAGGAAGCATTTGAAATGTTGCAAACACAATGTGATTTTTGTGAATTTAATTATCGACAATGGATGTCACAAATAAGGAGATTTCAGAAGAGGGGACTAATTTGCTAATCTTATGTCCATTCGTCACACGTCATCTAAAATAGCTCATATTCCGAAATATATGTAGGTGACCAAAGACTCATGAACATTCTTTAGCTTTTGTATCTGCCTCTGACTTCTTGTAACATTTCAGATGACAGGTCAGATTTTCTGTCTTCTCCCATCACACTGTGCGTATCTCTCGGCAATCTCTTATTAGTGCCGCCTGCCTTTCTGTGGAATATATTCCATGACTGACAGTTCAAGTCTTTAAATAGAATTTAACAGTTTAAATGACTTCAACGTCGCAGTGTTTTGTGCCAAAATTGACATCTTAGGTCTGTATTTTTGACATAGTTATCATTCCATTCCTTCCATCAGGAAGCAAGGCTAAAATAAGCAGAATTGAGACGTCAGCCTTTGCGGCTTTCCATTAGCCAGTGTGACGTGGGACCTTTAAACCTGCATTATATACCAGCATCACCTTTAGAGGTATATATCTAGGGGAGCAGGGGGTTCCCAGAGCTGAAATTAACACGGTTCAGCTCGGGAGACACCCTAGGGGGTACATTTTTTTATTTTACGGGAAATGCTATTTTAATTGTTGGTGCTCTAAAAAAAATGTGAGGACCTGCCCTGCTGCAATGTACTGTGAAGTGTTATATAGGCCCATATTTACTCTTTTATGCTATGCCATAAGACATCAACCAATGTCAGAAGACACCTTACACTTCACACACTTACCCACCTTTTCACAAGTGCACACACACACACACTCACCCACCCTCTTCTTACACTCTCCCCATTCACCCTCACACATCATACTCACCCTGCTACTCATAACACACTCCATATTTGCCCCCCTTCTCACACAGCACACACACCCTGTTTCTTAATCATAAACACCACAGTCACCCCCTTCTCCTACTTACACCACACAACTTTTCCCACCCCGTCCAAAGCATGATCCTCCTTTAACCTCCCACACAGAGCCCTCACTTCTTCCCTCTTTACTACCACCTTCCCACACACCTCAAACATGTCAGCCGCTCTGTGCCCACGTTCTGCGCTGTCTAGAGATGAAGAGGTTTCTCTCTACCCTCCGTGCCAGGATAAGAGGAGAGGGAGATAGCAGCCTCTACGTCTCCATGCAGTGCGAAAGGTGCCGCTGAGAAGCCAGCTTAGTTTTTCCCCTGGGTCTGCGGCACACCAGGGTTCCCTGCACTCTGATCGAGAATCACTGGTCTACAGTATAACATTCTGCAGAGTCTGTTAGATGTATCCTACAGAGAAAGCATCATACTGTACATACAGTAGTTTTTACTGGCACCTACATACTGTACAGTATTTGACATATTTTAGTGCATGCTGATATTGATACAGTATGTGGAGCTTAATTAGCTGTCATGCACAATAAAACGTATCACAATACTGACATCACTGTGCATGCTACTTTGACAGCTGTCATACTGTATGTTGCAGTATTTGTGCTAATTTTGTGCAGGCACCTTAAATAAGTCCAGTACTACATACTGTAGCTCTGACTGTTAGAAGACAACACTGTTTGTTTCCCTTCTGTGGGCTTTGTTTGTTTGTTTTTTACAAAAACTTTCAATAACTGAAACTATTAATAAAATGCTACATATCTTTCTTAGGAAATCCATCAGGGGTACAAGAATAATATCAAACCTTACAAAGTATCAGAAGATAATGTTACAAAACCAAAAGTACAGTCAAGTTTTATGTGATCGGGATAAAAATGAAAAGTAAAGGCAATTTATGAAGGGCCATACATTGTGTAATGCATTGCAAGCAGATTTATAAATCAGCCATGCCAGCAGCTTGACTATTCTTGGGTAAATACATGATTTACAACAACTTCAGGTGGTTCTTGCTGTCCAAACCCCATCATTAGAACCTCAATCAGTACCAAACTTGGGCTGTATATAGAACAGATAAGCTGCAAGACCTATATTTCGCAATTCTTGCGCTGCAAAAACCTTGAGAAAATGAATGCAATCTCGCATATAAATTGTAGATCACTGTTGGAAATGTTAGGGCAAAGTACCTGACGCTTTAAAACTTACAAAAGTTGCCTACAACAAGCACTTCTGCTTTACATTCCCATTTAAAGTAGTCACTTGTTTGCAGTGGGCTGGGGAATCGATTCTAACACAGGTGAAGAAGCCTTATCTTTCAGATTTGGAGCTACACTGCATCCCCACTTAATAAAAAAGTAATATTTGACTATTTAAGGTTAAGATACTCTCCTCACTGAGAGATTTGAAATTTATTAGACCTATTAGAGTTCCCATTTTGGATTTTGTGCCAGAGGTTGATAGCTGTTATTTTGTTTTTATACGTGTTTAGAGAGACAGAATAAATTAAATTGTAAATCAGAATGTGGCAATGTTATTGAGCGATTCAGAAAAATCGGCAGAGCTCAATTGGTTTACAATGTCAACTAAACACAAATAATTTTTGCTGTGGTTTAAATTCACATTTATTGCACTTCTGATGATTGTTTTGCATAATTTCTAAATTTGTGCTGCAAGTGAGTCCTCTGGGGAAAAAAACCCAGGCTAGTAAATCACATCCTAATGGTTCTAGTTCAGATTTAACGTTATTCATTCACATTCTACTATGAATTACTGTATATTATTGTTCTCAATTGATCTAGTAGGCAATTACTTCATGGATTCATGTTTTATATCTCTACAAATAATTTTCTCAGCATTAATGAAAATATATAGATTCTTATATTATTTCGTTTAAGAAATGGATTGTGCATATTGCAAGGGCACAGGGCTGCCAACAGGGGGGGAGAGCTGGGACAGGTGTTCCTGGGTCTGGAGGCTGCGGGGGTCTGACCGGTGCTGGATGTTGGGCCAAGCCAGAGGCCAACTTCTGTCTCTCCCCAGATGCTACGGACTTGCCTTTCTTTCCCATGCCATGTCTCTCTTCCCCTGGTGTGTGCCGGAAGCTGGGCCTGACTTTGGGTGGTCCATCTTCTCACGTACACCAGTGGGAGATAGGGAGGCCTGGTAAGAGGCCCGGCGTGTGAGAGGCCCACAGCAGCTGGGGAGATCGTGAGCACCAGAGGCCCAAAACCATCCCAAGGTAAGTGTGTTTGTAGCTGGAGGGGGGGGGGGGGGGTAGTTGGTGTCTATATTTGGGGGGACTAGTGTCTGTATTTGGGGGTTGGTTGTGTCTGTATTAGGGGGGCTAGTGCCTGTATTTGGGGGTAGTGTTGTTTGTATGGGGGGGAGTGATTATTGTGTGTGGTGATATTATTGTGTCTGTGTATTGTGGTTGTAATTATTATGGGGGGGGTTGTGTGGGTATTGTAGGGTGGTAATTATTGTGGGGGGAGATTGTATGTGAATTATGTGTGCGTTTTCAGGGGGAGGGGAAATGATTGTGAGGAGAGGGGATTGAGAGAATGGGATTGAGTGAGAGGGGGTAATTGAGTCAAAGCGGAGGGGGAAAGGAAGTGTAAGAAAGGGAGTGTGAGGGGGAATAGGGAGGGACAGAGGGGGGAGATAAATACATATGGAAAGGTGAGGAAGAGAGGAGGGGAGAGACAAAATATGTTAAAGGGTTAGGAGTCTCGCAAGGCTGACAACATGAAGGTGGGAAGGGGGCCCGGTTAAAACTTTAGCCCTGAATCCCTGGAAATCTCTTGAACCCTGTTTCCTGACGTGCTCTTCCTAAACATTATATAAATCGCCTCTAAACACAGACCAGTTTCCAAAAAGAGGCTCAGATCCAGAGAACTTTTTTTTTATAGAGTCCCAAGTGCTCTACTGTACACAACACCCCAAACACACCTTTAAACAGGTGGATATAGAGCTGTGCACAAAAATTAGATACCTGGGAAATATGTTAATTTAAATATGCAAAGTAGATGATTCTCTCTCAAACCCCATATTTCAGGGTCTGGAGAGGAGTAATATAACTTTTAGGTAACATGGACTTAATACAAGTCATATCATTCGAAGTTAAGGGGAGGCATGGCTAATTTAACATGCTGTTATGTCTATGTTAATGAGATATAAAACACCCATTGTTTTTGCATTTAATTAGCTATGTGAATATGAGTTAACTTCAGGGAAAATATCATCTGTCATATGATTTTTATAACAGTAAGTTATTAGAACTGTAGATCTGGGCCTAAGTGGTCTCTAAACCTTGCCTCGTCTGCTTAGACCCATCCCACAGTCAGCTGCCTGCCCGACCTGTGTTTGACCATATCTCTGCTACATCCTTATCGATTGAACTCTTGAGAATGAGCTGCCATAGATGAACTTCAAGATGTGATGCAAGAGCACACTTTTTTTATTACAATAAAACTGGGAGGCTGATTCAAGAACTGAATTAAGTCTTAGGTCATGAAAAAATGTATCATGGACATCATAGATTACAGGCACCTACAAGAAATATTAAAACAATTACAAGAGGAAGGGGATCTGTTTATAAGTAATATTGTCAAATAAAAGACCGAAGTCTCAAAGTCATATAGCATGGCAAACAGCAGAGCATTGACTGAATTGCTTCTAAAAAGAAAGTTCAAGAGTTTATATTAGAAGATCATGGATGCAGAATGTCAGTGACTCCTGACTATCTCAGAGCTAAAATGTTTAGCTGTGGCCTTGTCATGATTCCCTCCCCCAGTACTCCTCATTGACCAGTGGGGGCGCACAGAGAAGTCAAGTTCAGGCCCAGAAATGGTTACAGCTAGAACAGTCCATGAAGGCAGCTGCCATCTTAGTTTGGATATAAAACCCTACCCAGTCTGTTAGCTCTTTGCTTGTCAAACTTTCTGTTTACAGGTCAGGTCTCAGGTTATTCTTTTTCCCTAGCGCTGTAACTTTCCCTGTTCCTTGTGTTTTGTTATTTTCCTTTTATATGCTCCCTTAACTAACATAGCTTTTTGCTTGTAGCACTGCACACTTTGCAGACTTCCTTTTTTCCCCCATTCTTATTTATTTTAGTGTAATAATAAACCCAGTCAGTTTTTTTACGTAGCACCTACGAAACTTATACATTTCTGGCTTATGGAGTCTTGCAAGAAGAAGGGATACTATTATCATTATATGATCCATCACTTCCAGGAATGAGACAGCTAAGCTCCTCAATAGTGACATTTACACATTTTTATTGTCATAGACGACAAGAATAAAGACGACCAAGTACCCGTATTGATATATTCCAATGCTTCAGAAATTAATAAAAAAGGAATCTACCCAACTGTTAAAGAACTTGTAAGATCTGTTAGAGAACTTGTAAGATACACTCAGTAATACTTACAAAAGCATGGAAAAAATAATAGTGATAATAGCGCTAATGCTTTGAAACTAATTAGTGTTGTCAATATATAATTATATGTGACATTAAAAAAACGATACATATAGGCCAGGCTGCCAAGGGGGAAAAGTCTGACCAATACAAGTCAGATACCCTAACACAAAACAAATAAACCCGGCGCTTGAAACAGTATTAATTATAAACAGAGTTGAAACAGACCATATTTAAACGTCCAATTTAGGTAGTCCGGTGATCTACAGAAAAGCCACACGAACCGTTTCACAACATGTGGAAAAAAGAATATAGAGAATATCATAGCATATAACTGTTAAACACTGTAGGCATAGACATACAGACATAGACCAACTAACAGACTGACAATCTCACAATACATTAAGACAACATCTAGTAGTAAGCTAGAAAAACTATTTATTAAAATACATAAAATATGACCATAGAGATAGTAAACAGTGCAACTGATCATCCAATTGGAAAAATTGAAATCCTACTCACAGCAAGTAGGATTGAACAAGCATATAGGATAGTCACTGTCCAAGGCAGCTGGCTGCAAACAGCAAAGGGACACTCCGCCAGAGTACTTGCTTGGCACCGAAGATGTAAGTGGTCAGATCCCTCTCGTGTTTGCCTCGTGGTCTTCAGCCGTGGTTGGAAGAGTCCCTCCGGGGTGTTCACGCCGAGACTGCCCGTGTGGCTGATCCAACTTTCCCCGTGTTCTTCTCACAGTTCAAAATGGTTGCACGCTTTCGCGTGCACACGCATAGGACGCAGAAGTGGTTGCTGCTGCTGCTTGTCTGAACGGCTCTGTAGTTACAGATCACAGATCGATAATGGTGACAAACTTCACCTCTACCCTATGCATTTCGTTAAATAAACGTTAAATAAAAGGGGGAAAACATGTATCTCTATCTCTGAATACCTCTGCTGGGCTCAGAAAATGAGAGGAAAGCAGATTGTTGAATTAAGAGAAGAACAGGCAGCTATGGGACTGGAAGTGTGCAGCTTGGAAACTCCTGCAGAGAGTTATAGTACTGATAGTAATCCTTGAACCTAAACTTGGCAGCTTGTCCTGTTTAAAGTCTTCATTATCCATTATAGAAATGTTATATACACAAAAATCGCTCTACCCAAAAATACCTACATAACAAATACAATACATTTGTGTGCATCCAATAGTCTCTATAAAGTACTTGCTGCCTGGAAAACTCATGGATTCTCTCAAAATCCATCACTTAGAACATGGATGTTGTAGTTCTCCCGACGCAAGATTGTCTTAAATATTCATTATTCATTATCGAGCCTTTGAGACCTTCTGATACAATGTAAACAGAGATATTACCAGCAGCTGAAAGTAGTCTCGGGGGTAGAGATGGGTGAAACTGTCAAGATTAGGTTCCCAAAATCCCGTTGATTATTTTGCCGATATCCATTCCACACATCAAAATCCACATGCAGATTTCATGCTTGACGATCCGGGCGGATTCATTCAAATTCGCCATTGACTGCAATACAGACAGATTTTGTTGAATCCGCAGACGGATTCAGGATACAGAGATTTTTCTAATTTTATTATCAGTCGCCAATATAAATTAGGGAGACATGCCTCTGCTGCAAAAGGAGTATACCGTAGCGGTATGCTAATTGTTTTGCAAAGTATATTTAAATGAGTCCTGTCCCACACTTTCTTAAATGATTTCTATACCAACTATATAGAGTTCATAATCATGTCAGACCCAAAAGGACTAGAACGCACAACCACAAGCTCTAGCAGTGTGAGCTAAAACAGCTGATGGCTTGCACCACTATCACAGCTGTGCTTCACCTTGTTTTTATTGTGTGTGTCAGAAAACATGTTTTATTTAATCTCTATTAGAATATGAAGTGAGAGAAAAAATAATCCTTTAGATGAGGTGTACTCCTAAATACTCTAAGCGGGTAAGAGATGTATAATGACCTGGACAAACTAACCTTTAATACATATACAATACAGGGACAGGACGGAGGGGGGAAGGACAAGAGGCAGATAATGATCTAAATAGAATAGATAGGGATGGGGAAATAGCAAGGGGTCACGGAGGTAGAATGGGGGCACATGGGAGTTTGGCAAGCAGGGAGACACCCATATTAAATACAGATAATACTAGAAAACTTCTAAAGACTAAATACAATTGGAGTAGAAAGAATGGAGCAGATAACATTACAGTAGCACAGACTAGACACAAACTTAAATGCAGTGCTAATGTAAGAAGCCTGACAGATAAAATAGGGGAGCTTGAATTAATAGCTACAAGGGAGCAGTATGATATCATACGCATTACTGAAACATGGTGGGATGAAACTCATGACTGGGCAGTTCATTTAGAGGGTTATTCCCTTTTTCGAAAGGATCAAGCAAATAGAAGAGGAAGTGGAGTATGTTATATGTTAAACCGGATCTAAAACCTATTATAAGGGAAGATTTTAATGAAGGGATTGATGAAAATGTAGAGACCTTGTGGATATAAATTAGCAGTGGAGGTAACAGTACAGTAGAAGAAAATGTTTGTAGGGATAGGCTTTAAACCACCAGATATCTGTAAGAGATGAAGCCAGAATACTTTTGCAAATGGAGAAGGCATCAAAACAAAGTCATGTTTGCATAATGGGTGATTTTAAATATCCAGACATAGACTGGGACAATGAGATTAGCAATACAACCAAAGGGAACAGGTTTTGGGGGGTTCTTAAAGACAATTATATGACCCAAATTATTGAGAAACCAACCAGGAGAGGGGCAGTTCTGGATTTGGTCATATCAAACAATGTACAAGTAATAACAAATATTCAAGTCCGGGAACATTTGTGAAAAAGTGATCATACCATGGTCTCATTTGAAATAAATTATCAAAAAACATATTACATGGGTTCAACAAAGACTTTAAATTTTAGAAAGGCAGATTTTACAAAGAATATATTGGGATGGTGTTTTTGCAGGGAAAATGTGGAAGATAAATGGTAAGTCTTTAAAACATTGTTAGAAAAGCACACTTATCTGTATATACCCTTGGGAAATATAAAAGAAACAGGTCTAAACCAATGTGGCTAAATAAACAGGTAGGCGAGGAAATGGAAAAGAAGAGACAGGCATTTAAATTCTTAGTCAGAAGGGACAGAGGCATTGTATCAGAATTATAGGAAACGTAACAAAAGTTGTAAAAGGCCAATCAAAATAGCAAAAAATGAATTGAAAAAAGGATTGTAATCAGGGTTGCCACCTTCTACTGAAGGTCAAACCGGAGAAAATGTAAAAAAAAAATCAGAATTCCTTACTTGATGGCGTGGTGCTGCGGTGTGGTGTGGTGTGGTGCGGCGGTGTCTCCCGGCACCCTGCTGCAATTCTCCCTCCAACTGCAGCGACCATGGCTGCCTGGCATAAAATAACAATGCATTGCCATGGCAACCGTACGCTACGTGACGTCATGATGCTACTCGGCGCTGCGTTGCCATGACAACGTGATGCTGTGTAGCATCGTGATTCACTGCAAATGGAGGGGCAATTGCAGGAGAATGCCGGAGTCACTGCTGCACCACACCGCAGTGCTCCGCCACTAGGATATTGACAGTGGCAACCCATTGCCCGGAGGTAAGAGCCTGAAACCCGGAGTCTCCGGGTCAAACCCGGAGAGGTGGCAACCCTGATTGCAATCGAAAGTAAGATCAACCCTAAAAAGTTCTTTAAGTATCTTAATACCAAAACAATTAGAAAAGAAAATTGAATACCCTTTCAGTGTGAGATGGGCAGGCAAATTATTGGAGATAAGGAAAAAGAATTGGTATTAAACAAATTATTTGCCTCTGTATTTACCAGGGAAGAATTAATTGCAATAGTAATTCCGCAGGAGGAAGCCACAACCTCTATATTAACGAACAATTGGTTAACTGAGGAAGAAGATCATAGGCGGCTTGATGAAATTAAAGTAAATAAGGCATCTGGCCCCGATGGCATACATCCAAGAGTTCTCAAGGAGTTAAGCTCAGTAATAGCCGAACCATTACATTTAATATTCAAGGACTCCGTTTCCACAGGCTCAGTACCACAAGATTGGCGTAAACAGATGTGTTGCCTATATTTAAAAAAGGAGCTAGATTACAACCAGGGAATTACATACCTGTAAGCATCAATAGTGGGGAAGCTGCTACATGGTTTAGTATGGTATAATATTCAGTAATACCTAATGGAAAACAAAACTATTAGCATGGGTAGGTCATTAGTTTATTTGAGGAGGTAAGTAGGAATTTAGACCAGGGTAATGCAATTGATGTGGTTACTTAGATTTTGCCAAGTCTTTTGATACGGTTCCAACCAAGAGATCATTGTACAAAATAAAGGAAATTGGACTCAGTAAAAATATTTGCACCTGGATTGAAAACTATTTGAAGGATAGAAAACAGAGAGTTGTCGTAAAAATAACTTTTTCAGTTTGGGCTAAAGTTGTGAGTGGAGTACCTCAAGGATTGGTACTGGGTCCACTGCTTTTTAACTTGTTTTGTAATGACCTTGAGGTTGATATACTGTAGGCAGCAAGTCTCCATCTTTGATGATGACACTAAATTGTGTAAGGTAGTAGAATCAGAGCAGGATGTCATTTCTCTCCAGAAGGACTTGGAGAGACTGGAAACTTGGGCAGGTAAATGGCAGATGAGGTTTTATACAGATAAATGTAAGGTTATGCATTTGGGTAACAAGAATAAACAGACAACTTACAGTACAAATTAAATTGGGATATATTAGGGAAATCCTTGATCGAGAAGGATTTAGGAGTGCTTGTAGTTACCAGGCGTAGCAATTGTGCCCAAAGTCATGCAGTAGCTGCAAAAGCAAATGAGATCTTATCTTGCTTTAAACAGGGAATGGATGGAAGAGAATTAAACATAATTATGCCCCTCTATAAAGCATTAGTAATACTACACCTGGAATATGGAGTATAGTTTGGTGCACCACTTCATAGAAAATAGATTATGTAACTAGAAAAAGTGTAGAGAAGAGCCACCAAATTAAAAAAGAGGATGGATAATCTGAATATATTTGGGGACAATACAGGGAGCGTTCCAAAAAACTATTCATCCCAAGAGCAGTTCTAACAACACAAGTCATCCATTAAGGTTGGAGTAAAGGAGATTTCACCATCAACAGGGTTATTTACAGTTAAATTGTAGAATTTATTACCCATGGAGACTGATGGTTGTCCAATAGATATCTTCAAAAAAAGTTTGGACATCTTTTTAGAAAGAAAAGTTATACAGGGATATATCAAATAATTAAACATGGGAAGGATGTTGATCCAGGGAGTAATCTGATAGCCAATATTTGGAGTCAGGAAGAAATTTATTTCCCCCCTATGAGATATCATTAGATAATATTTCTCTGGGGTTTTGTGTTTGCCTTCCTATGGATCAATATACTGTAAGTACAAAAAATAGGATAAATAGGATAAAGTATCTGTCATCTAAATTTAGCATAGGTTGAACTTGATGGGCGTATGTCTTTTTTCAACCTCATCTACTATGTGACTATGTATCTACAGAATTTAATTAAAAACAATGAGAAAGGACCTCCAAAGAGCTGCAAAATAGATGCACACGCAATACAATGTATCCTTTATGTATTAACCTAACTAAGTGATTTAAAAAGTTATACATTTATTTAGAGACATAATGAAGTGAATAATAAAAGAAAACGTAATTATAGAAAGTACAAGATCAGAGGGTTATCAAACCACAATGTGTACTGGTTCCAGTAGTGCGACCGAATACTTAGTAAAATACTTGCAAGTTAAGCAAAATGATAAGCAATGAACTAAGTGTGCATTGTCAAATTTGTCATAGAACGGATTTTTCATTGCTTCTGAAAGAAAAAAAAATCCGCAATTGCGGATTTTCCTTTTGGAGACAGATTCGCGGAAATTCGCACATTAAAGGAACTGCCCGATTTGAGGCGGATCCAAATTCACCAAAAGAGTTTATCCATCTCTACTCAGGGGAACTAAATTATTCCCAATAAGGCCCAATAATCAAAAAGAAAGGACCAAAATATCAACATTTAAGATAGGAATGCTTATCAGCCACACTCAGTCAGTGCTTTTGAGACCTTACATTATTAAGAAACAGATTAATCCAGGGGTCTCAACTGAAGCCACCCAGTTTCCCTTGTTAATCTTCTAAAATTATACAAGGAATTCCCCATCTCCTTCAGCCCCATGCCTTGTTTAACATCAACAGGAAATGATGGTGAACAGCATCTTACATTCCAAAAAAATGTGAAGATGACTTACAGTACTTTGTAGACTGAAAAGGCTATAGCCAGGAGAATCTTTCTTGAAAACCATCAGTATATATTGCAAATGCTCCATTACTTCTTCAACCTTCCATATACAGTACAGTAGCTTATCGTTGAAGCCTGGAGAAAGTGGACCTAGAAGACACCCTGTGATGAAATGGATTTAAACTGAACTTTAGCTTTAGCTAATGTACACCTGATCCCTGTTTCTGGATACACCCTAAACCAGCACAGACCAAGGCTCTTGCCATGTTGGTCTATCACCCCTAAGATCCTGCATGTTCCACCATGTGCTTTCAGGTGTTTGTCTTGACCTCTGCCTGACCACATTCTGTTACATCCTAATGGTATCTTACTGACTTTTCTTGTTCTATTATCAGAGACCAACCTTGTGCACCACTTGTCCTTTTGTACTCTTGAAATTGGGATAATTTCCTTTGGTGTTGCCACCAAAGTGTGAGTGATTATCCCTGACACATTTTACAGTAGTATGGTGGATACAATCCATAGATGATGTAAACATGTTGAATTAGAAATAGTTTATTTAATAGTTGACCTCTACCAAAGTATGTTTTGTAGGTAATTCAAGAATTCATTATAGAATACTGAATAAACCATTGTGTTACTCCTCAAAAAATAAGGTGAACACTCAAACAATTAAATTAGGACTTCAACAATCTTTAAATAGCAGTAAAATAAATGTGCCTTTATACTGTAGTTGTATAAATTATAGCAGTAAAATACAGTTTTGCATTTATTCTGTAAATGTAGAAACTATAGGAGAATGCGCATAGCACAATGAAAATCCACAGTGGACCAAACTCTTAACAAAGAGCTCTACTGCTGAATATATCAGTCATGTTGGAATGAGAAGTTACATGGACTGCTGCTGAGTACTCGCATTTACAGAATTTAGCTGTTCACAAACAGGTAAAGAACTTCATCAATAGTTTCTAATGTTTTTTAACTGATGGAATATATGGTAAGATCGCTTTTGAGAGCAATTCTCACTTTTTCAGATCAACATTAGCATTTCTCTGCTGGTCTGTTCACATACTGTATTCCAACATTTCCTTGATCTTTATTAGTACTCGCCAACAATTATCCCAATTTCTATATATGCCCCTTCTGTGAATGAGTTGACACTTGCATTTATTTAAAAAATGTATCTACAATGATCTTGTTCCTGCCATGAATGTTTGTGGTGCTGAATAAATAAATTAATATTTTTTTCGCATCTTGATATTTGATTGTTCCTGATACATTTTTTCATGCTATTAATTGTTTACTACTATTTGTGGGCTGTGGCACTGTAGGAACCCTGATTTTAGTAGTGCATATCGCCAGGGCACCTAGATTTTTTTGTTTGTCATTTTTTTTTAAACTTACATTGCTTTGCAACATTTGTTTTAAATTCTGGTTTATGCTTTTCTACTTGGTGAAAATAATTTGTTGACCAGTACTGGTTCACCTAAGGAAAAGAACATTTCATGGGAAGGCTCGCCTTCAAGATATATTGTGTTAGTTCACTGTACAATGCATTTAAAATCCTGAATAAACAGTAATGTTATTCATCAGAGCATAAGGTGAACACTCTGACAATTAATGAGGACTTCAACATTTTTTACGACTCAAAAAAGGTGTGTGTGCTGTGCTGTGCACGCGCATAGTAAGTGAAACTTCTTTGACTTTTGTCATAGAAATTGTATTTGTGTTTGTGATGTTTTAATTAAAAATCAAAATACAATTTAATTGACAAAACGCAAATAAATTTGACTTAGAACGTGCGTGCTCGGCACACATCCCCTGTATTTGCTATTTGCACTAAGCGTGAATTCCTTGTGTGTGTGTGCGTGTGACTGTGTGTGACTCTGTGTGCGTGCGTGTGTGACAGTGTGTGTGTGTGTGTGACGTATGTGCACCACCCCTGCACATCGCCCCCCTGCACATCACCCCCCCTGCACATCACCCCCCTGCACATCACCCCCCTGCACATCGCCCCCCCCTGGACATCACCCCCCTGCACATCAACCCCCCTGCTCATCGCCCCCCCCTGCACATCACCCCCCTGCACATCACCCCGACCCTGCACATCAACCCCCCTGCACATCACCCTCCTGCACATCACCCCCCTGCACATCACCCCTCCTGCACATCACTCCCTACTGCACATATCCCCCTGCACCTCACATCACCCCCCAGCACCTCCTCACCTCACATCACACCCTGTACCTCCCCTACACCTCCCCTCACTTCAGATCACGGCAGCAGGACTGCGCGCACTCGCAAGCAGCGGGCACCGGAAGTGCCTGTGCAGTCTTGAGAGCGGGCTGGGGGGGAGGAGGGGGAGAGCGGGCTCGGCTCGTGGCGGGTGGCGGAGAGGGAGAGCGGACTCGGGGGAGCGGACTCGGTAGGGAGGAGGAGGGGGAAAGCCGTCTTCCTCATTCAACCGCAGGGAGGTCTCCGAGCCGTGGCGTCCGTGAGCGTCGCCATGACTTCCGCGCATGCGTGGCATGTCAGCGGGCGCAGCCAGCGGGCGGGGAACGGCGGCGGACGTGTGGGGGGAATGGCTGGAATGGCGGCTGTTAGGAGCGGCGCCGGCGGCATATGTCATTGGCCGTGTGGGGGGAGCGGCGCCCGTTAGGAGCAGCGTGACAGCAGACGTGTGGGGGGAGCGGAGGGGGGGGAAGCCGTAACATCACTTCCGTTTCACATTTCGTCTCCATCTCTCCAGTTTTGCCCTATCAGAAGTAGGTGCCACTAAAGAAGTTTCACTACAATAAAACATCATGCAATGTATAATAGCAGTAAAATAAATACCTTAATACAGTAAGTGCATGTATTATAGTGAAATGAGTGCAGCACAGCAAAAACTCATAGTGAGACAAACCCTTAACAAAGAGCTCTATTGCTGAACATACTGTATCAAGATCACATTGGGATTTGGAAGTGTTCCTGAGAGGGAGCAGTCACTGATTCTCAGTACTTGCATTTGCTGATTTTAGCTGTGCATAAAGAACTGAGTACTTCATTAGAAGGTCACAACATTTTTTGGACTGGTAGAATATATTGTAAGACCACTTTTGAGAGCGATGCTATCTTCCTCTGATCAACTTCAGCATCTTCTTTCCTCTCAGCTGTTCTGCTGATACTTTCCCCTTGATCTTTATCAGTGCTCTCTTGCAGTTACCCCAATTTTTATTTTTTCCACTACTGCGAAGGAGTTGCTCTTGCATTTATGAAACAATTGTACAACGCAGTATGTATAAGCATTATACATATTATACATTATACATATGCTTCCTGTTATGCTGTGTCTGCCATGTGTTTTCTTGACTGATTAAATAAATACTATTTTGCATCTTCACACCTGAGTGTTCCTAATCACTTTTCCAAGATATTTGTTGCTCACAATTTGGGGGCCGTAGTAGGAGCCCTGATATTACTAGTTCATCTCAACTTCATTTTTCTAGCTTATTTTGATGTGCGCAACTTTTTCAATTTTTGTTGATTATTTAAAAGAACATTGCACTGGAAGGTTTGCCTGTAAGCTCACATAAAATAGGATCACATACTATTAAAGAACTCACTCATTTTCATATAACGTTACCTTTTCCCCACATTACATACAGTACATATAACTGCAACTGCAGACTAGTGCAAATAATACTCAATTGTTGGTGGAAATCGAAAATATGGAAGATTGTTCTAAAAATGTAAATGGCAACATTATTCCAGATTGATTGGCTTAACCAATATATATATATATATATATATATATTTTTTGAAAAAAGGAAAGAGAAAAAAAGAAAAGAGAAAAAAACAGGCGCACACCTAGTGCATTACCATAATAAAAATTGTATTAAAGGAACATAAAATCTTTCAAATGCCCACTCACAAAAGTACAGCAATCAATAGCATGTATGAGATAGGCTCTAATGTGCCAACAGCTCGATCATCAGCGTTCGGCTCAGGTCAATGGCATCGTCACGTGACCCTCCTTCGTGCAGCCGAAACCGGATACGGAATACCTCGCATTCAGTGTTCCCTCCGGGAAACAATGCCTTGAAAGTCCTCTGTGTAGTTGTTTTACGGCCGTGATGACACACACGAGAGCCAAATTCTGACCGCAAGTAGCAACAATGTTCGTGGGCAAATGGCGGCCGCAATCTAACCACGCCCTACGCATTTCGTCATCGATGATGACTTCTTCAGGGGTTGATATATATATATATAGTAACAGTGAGCAATAACTTTATCTTTTTGTTTGTGACACAATGTAAACTAAAGACTAAGGAAATTGCTCTTAAAATGTAGTAATGCAAAAGGGCTCAATAATTACTCAACATTGTCCTCTATAGCAGTGGTTCCCAGCTCCTGTCATCAAGAATCCCCCCCCCCCCCCCAACCGGTTAGATTTTAAGGATAGCCCTGCTTCAGCACTGGTTGTTCAGTCAAAATGATTGTCACTGATTGTGCCCCCTATGCTGAGGCAGGGATACAGTATCCTTTAAACCTGTCCAGTTGGGGGTTCTTGAGGACTGGAGTTTGAAACCCCTGCTCTATAACATATTTCTCAGATTTAATTAAACTATTTGTAAATTTTAATGCAAACAGGCACGATTGTTTACGTGATAAACAATTACTATACTGCACCGACACACTTTATTCGAGCAAATACCCAGTATGTACCTGGCAGATACCTGGAATGCGCCGCTCCTCACCTCTGACAAGCCCCGTTGCGTTTGCCTTCCCAGCCTGGGTTCATGCCTGGCTGACGGGCGGCTGATCTGTTAAATTATAATGATTAGGATATAATAGGCTGCAATGCTTCGCGTGTCTACCAGATGGCATAAATTCATGAATTGTAATGCAGTATATATATATATACTGTGCAGTATTGCAGCCAGCGGGAATAAAATGCTTCAATCCCTGCCTGGAAAATAACCCAATGCACTCGGGCAGAAAACAGTCACAAACCTCAATACACCCGAGTATACCCGAATTCGTGGGACTAGCCGAGCTCGAATAAAGTGTGTCGCCAGTGTATGTACACATGAATTGGTAAGCAGTCATCAGTCAACTTATGCAACGTACCCTTATACTGTAAATTAATACAATGTGTTGCCTGCTCTTCATGACATGTTTGACATATACCTATATTAGGGGCTTTCTACAACTTGCTGGTGAGGTCTGGAAATATTCTCTCGTTTTCTGTATGCGATATTCCTCTTTCGTCACCTCCTGCTTTGTAATATCTTCCTTCACAGGTCAGATCAGTGTATTCAATAGTAACAGATTGTGCACCATTACTTTTACTTAAAAGTGTAGGCAGTGGATAGATTTTATGCATGTAAAGTAAAGTAGGTAATCATAATCATGTCTATCTGCCCAAGCCCCTATTTCTAACTACTGTAACTCTTTGACCGTCCCCTAAGAATCATCACCTTTCAAACCATAGCATAGCATTCAATTAGATGTAAGCTCTTCAGAGCAGGGACACCTTTTCCTAAATGTTACTTTTTTGTCTGAAGCACTTCTCCCCTTTAGGTGTTATTTATATTATTTGTTATCTATATGATTGTCACGTGTATTACTGCTGTGAAGCGCTATGTACATTTGTGGCGCTATATAAACCCAGACATACAGACATTCAGAAGTTGAAGGGACAACCGTGGCTGGACCAGCATTCTCATCTCATGACCAGCAGAGCCCTCATAAAAACCACTATAACACCAAAGATAGGATAAACATGGCCACAGCTTTATTAAATAAACATACAGGAAGGTCCACACATTTTCACCAAACAGTTCTTCATAGAATTCATGATCCCTTCTATAATGGGTCACTCCATATTACATCAGTCGTCCACCTAGCCAGATGTCAACACAAAATCTAGAGTTGTGCATGCCCGCTGCCCTTGGCCAGGCATGCACTTATAATGTAATCCAGAACATCCATGTGTCCTCCGGACCGTGAGCATGCTTCGATGGTGAGAACCACCCCAGGATCTCCTGGCCACACTGCCAAAGTCTATGCCATTTATCTCCTTAAACTGGCCTACACTCAGCCCACAAGAAACTCATCGCCATCTCCAAACCTCCTGCGAAACCCAATTTTAAAATATATAACTCAATATCAGAACGGTGCCCAAATAACCCAAAAAGCTCCCCTTCTAACGCCATGCCTAACTGAAAACCCACCCATACTAACCATAAATGTTTCCATAGACCTATTCAACTTTCTCCTACATCTTTCAATACCTTTCACACTCCTAGCTCCCCTCCAACACACCTTTTGCTTCATCTCAGACCAAACTACAATTAAACCCCCATTTTCTTTTTTGTTTCCATTTCTGTCTTCAGAACTGGCGACGGAGCGCTGGCCACACTCCCCGGTGGTTCAGCCAATGAGGGCGAAACGGCCGGGTGACGTCAAGGTCATGCCCCCCCTCCCCACGCCCCCGTCACACCCCCCCGTCTTTCTCCCTGCTCCTCTGCACAGACCGGGGATCACAGCTGCATGAACCGCCAGCTTAGCAGGCGTGCGAGCAGCGCCGACGCCGTGTCCGTAACCTTAGCCCGGCTCACCAGCTCACCAATTTTAGGCGGAAAAAAAAACTGCTCCAAATACTGCCTCAATATCCAAACAGCACACCACTCTTGCTGCCCTTATGATTTGCCCTAATAATTCCACCAAGATTGACCGCCTAGTATCCTTCCTCGCGGAGCCTTTACTCCAACCTGGCATCATTTTTCTTATTAAAAATTCCCAGTACAGCAGGGCCCCGCTTCTCGGCGCTTCGCTTTTCGGCGATCCGCCGATACGGCGGCACCAAGAAGGGGGCCGCCATCTTTGATCCTCAGTCGCGCATGTGCAGAATGGGCGGTTGCGCCCGGCTTGCATGCGCAGACCGTAGTTTACGCGCGCAGACCATAGGCCGCGCATGCGCAGAACGGCAAAAACGCTGTTCTGTGCATGCACAGAACTGAAAATCGCAGGATCCGCTTTCCGCCGATTTTCACTATACGGCGGGCCCCTGGAACGGAACCCACCGTATACCCGGGGCCCTGCTGTAATATCTTCCCTTTCATTTAATTTCGAAAAGCAACTCATTCCTGCTAACTTTTTCCCATGTTTGCACCTAGGGTATAAAAGTGTCTTTCTAATAGGACAGCAACAACTATATTTTTGGGACTAAGTAACAAACCCGACATATGTGGCACATTTTAAAGTTGATACGATCAACTCTCTGGGTATTTATTTATATATTTATCTGCATATGTTTTTATTTACCTAAATACTATATTTCCTTTATCGCTCTGTCTCTTTCACTCTTCCTTTCACTCTCATTCCCCCTTTATTCCTCTGTTTCACCCTTTCACTGTCATTTATTCAAGCGCACCGTTTCCTAAAATGTATTTCAGTTTATAATTATATTTCATTTTTTTCTGCTTTTTATCTAAGTTCCAACTCTTGCTCTGACCTGTCCTGTTTCTTCAGTGTCCCCTAACATCTCCTCTTTCAACCATCTCCATTCCGAAACCCTAAAACGTCCCTTTAAAATCTAAACTTGGCAAACGCTGTGGACTCCAAATCCCCAGAGGCCATTCAGATAACCTATTTTGGGGCATTACGTATCAGTTTCAAAGTATTCACTGAGGATTTCACGGGTAAACAATACTTTAAAAATATATATATATTTTAAATAAAGAGTTAAAAATGAATAAGAAAACTAAAGCAGAGGGAGATTGAGGGGTGCTATTAGTGCACTTGTTTTAATACCAATCTACAGATGTGTTTTCTTTCATCTACTGCATTTTGTTCCCTGCTTTATTGTGCCCAACCAATTGCTTAACAAATTCTAAAAGAACAAAAACATGGCATAAGCGACAATTGCTGGCTTTATTGAAGTCCGTGTTCTCTCTCTAACCTTGACATATGTCAAACACAAATGGTTTGTTCAATTGTCATTTTACCACAAGCAGAAGAAGGAAAACAGAGGATGCTCTGTACAAATTTGACACCCTTCTATTATGGCTATTTAGTTGTCATGGGCCTTATTTGTAGTATTTAGCCATACATCTCAATGGCTGATATGTGCGGTGTCCTTTATGGGTCCCCATGGCAACAACAATGTGTGAGCTGAAAGGTTAATTACAGTCATTTTGGTAAATGAAGTGCTTGGGAATTCTAAGCCTTAGTGGTGACTAATCAAATCTGTGTGCGACCAGCATCATGTGGTTAAGGAATTCAAATAATTGAGTCAGTCAGTTTTTTTTCTTTCTATTTTTGTCTAGCTGTTTACCCTTTCTGTGCCAGAAAGCATGGCAAACTGCTATACACCATTAACCCCTTCTTTGCAACAGCATCATCCCAATACTTTGCTGTTCACTGTAGCACGTGTGTTAAATATGGCGGATGCAAATTCTAGGATCTAGGATTCCATTTTGTTAATGTGGTTGCTATATTTACTCTATCCCAAGTCCAACCATTTACATATTTTTTTTCATTGATTTATATGTGGCTTCGTCATTCTAAAACAGGGGTGGCCAACTTCAGTCGAAGACTGCACCACCTGTGCTGAAGCAGAGATATCATGAAAACCAGACCTGTTGGTAGCTTTTGAGGACTGGAGTTGGCCACCCCCTGTTCTAAAATAATGCTTTACTTCCAACTCTTCTATTCATTATCTGTCTATAAAGTAACATTAGTTTAAATATTATTTGCAGCACTTATAACTGTTGGTTACCATTGCACATTTTTTCTTAGACTTTTTAAAACCTTTTCCCATGTTTTTGTGTTGTGGTCTGCATATGGGGCTATTATTGTATATTGTCTTGTGTGAGACGTTGTTCTGTCCACTGTATGGACTTTAGGCCAATATTTTATCATTCATATTTGAAAGCCTCTGAATTACAGTAAAGTCTTGTTACCCTCTTTTACTTGTTCAACTCTTTCATATTGTTATATTTCTTTTAATTGCAATAAAAGAAAAAATGCACATCTTTTCAACATATGTCTATATTTACAATATATGTATATTATATATCTATATTTATATTCTACTTAAAACAGCAATAATATGAGTTATTTGTATTTGTTTGTAATAACTTGAACCCACGGGTACCCCCGGAACTGATCTGCGGTCCCCCTAGACACCCAGTTCCTGACTGATGACACGCTCTGTCTACCAGGCAAGAATGGTTGCCTAGTTGAGACAAAATGGCCGCAAGGACAACCTAGCCTCCATAGGCCAATAGAAAGCCGGTTAGATTGAGATTTTATTACTATTGTTGAACCTGGCAGCCGTATTTTTGGGGGGTAATTTACTCAAAGAAACTATGTAAAAACAATGCTCTTGTCGCTCAGAAACCAGGGGCTCCCCCGAGTTCAGGGCACCACAAATCAGTGGAATGAGTTCAGGGGGATTGCTGCTTTAGGACACCTATGATGAGTTAAATGTCTTCCGGGGCCACAAGGAGTCTTCTGAAGTAGCACCGCTTTGTAAATATGGACCATAATGCAAATAGCCAAGTCTAAATAACCTGGCTTCTGAATAACCTGGCATTTTGCCACTAAAAGATGCTAAAATAATCCAAGGCCCGAGTTCCAAATTGTTTAAAATGAGGGTTTGTTATGTTGGCATGTACACAAGATACAAGATATTACAGAATATAACCCTTTTGATTAATGCAATTGCTTATATCAATATCTTCTTGGATACATATCATAGAGGCTGGTGTACATTTTTATGGATTAATGGATTTACTGTACATTTTTGATGTGTAACCTTGGAGACATCAGCTCCAGATAATTCATTAGGGACGTGATGGCGTTTTATTTAATGAGAATTCAAAACTACCTAAGTTAGTCCAGCAGTAATTTGATTTGGACATGGAAATAGCAGATGAAGTTGAGAATAAAAAATTATAATATCAAGTTCTGGATGAGCAATTTACCTACAGTACAAGCTGTATGGGACAATCTGAATTAGGCGCATCTTTTGTGACATAACTTACATAGCAAATGTGTAGATATTGTATGCAAATAAGGGTATTAGAGATGTGCTAACTTTTTGCAAAAGTTTGCGACCATGGCAAAATGTGAATTTTTGGCTGGAAAAAAAAATGCAGTGTACAGGTAACACAATTCCAGGAGTCACATTACCCAAGTGCTAAATAATATTCATGGGCAATTCATACAAACACATCTGGATTGTCAGATCATTGCATCATTCTCACAAACACTGCAGGATCAATGCATATAAATGTGTAATTCACATAACAACTGGAACTTGCTGGATAACTGCTTAACTTATACAAATGTGCTTGTATTTTAGTAATTATATGAGTATTTTGTTTTACTGTGCCTTTTATTTTCAAATGTACTTAAAAATGTAATAAATACACTTCTGTTAATATGTCTGCATTGCACAAGTAAGGCAATAAATAACTTGTGCGTTAAGAAAACAATGCACTACCATTTATTTCAATAGAGCTGCATTCAATATAAAACGTGTTTAGTTAACAGGAGCAGTTATGTCTGATACATCTGTTCTTATGGATTCTGCAGATCTGGTGTTTACCATCTCATCTAATCACTGCTTTACCACTGATAATATGACTTTAGTCATAAAGAATATTGTATGTATGTCTTTATTTATATAGCGCCATTAATGTATATAGTACACGTAATACACGTGACAATCATATAAATAACAAATAATACAAATAACACATAATGGGAAGAAGTGCTTCAGACATAAAAGTAACATTTAGGAAATGGAGTCCCTGCCCCGAAGAGCTTACAATCTAATTGTAATTGTAAATTGGCAATATACCCTGATATCCCAGTATTATTTCCAATCTATACGCTAGGTCAAAGTTAAACATGTAGATGTAGCAAAACTTACTGTCCCCAGCACCACGGACTAACAAGCAAACATCTGCGGCACTGGGGACCATGTCTGCCGCGATCACGCTGCGGGGGTCCATGCTTCTCAACGGGACCCACGGCAGCAATAACCCTTCTGTGCCGCGACCATCGCGGTCACGGGAGCGGTCGCAGCACCGGAGGCGTTAAGTCTTGCTACATCTGTATGGGATGTTTGTGGTGATGAGTGCACATCTGTTTCTGTTTTTATGGATTCTTTAATGCACATCTATAAAATATCAAATCCATCCAGCCAATTGCAAGATACAGTACAACCATGTGTTTGGCAGGGGGGATTTAAAAATAAAAAAAAGCTTGTGCACAGCCATGCCATCCATAACTGTCAGCCCTACTGTGCTGACATAATCATGTTTTAAATGATAAATGGTCCTCCAAATAGTATGTCTGTCGAAGCCCCATGGAAAAGTTTCATGAAGTGATTGTAAACAGCCTTGTGTTTCAGAGTTTAGTTTATGAAGTCATCCTAGCCATCATCTCCTTGAATGATCTCAAAGTTATGTCGGTGTAAAAATATTTTTGGAGATCTTACTATACAGTAATACTGTATACTGACATTTATTGAGTAAGTTACAGTATGATTTGATATCCAGTAACAGTTCACAATGATTCAACCCTAAATAGTACAGTACTTCTATAAGAAGGGAATAGTTAACCAGGTAATGATTTGTTTCAGTTAATTTTAAAGCTATAACTTGGATTCGTAGCAAAATAATAATAATGAATATTTCAGCCTTCAAATCTTGCTTTGCCTGTCTGCGTACACACAGAACAATTCTATACAATGTGGTATATAAAATAATGTATAGTGGCTATGTATTATTAAATTCATGGGGCAAAATCAAAATCAATATGTTAGTTTTCCAGCTTATCACTATAGTAATATTACAACAAACACTATCACAAATAAAACTTATGGATGGTACTATGTTATTGAGAATAATTAAAATAAACACATTAATTCAGCACCAACACTCCTGTGCTAATTTCAAGATATTAATTAAATGCACTTCACAAGATGGATGGGCACTGGTGTTTTGGTGTTAGTACTGTATTAGTTTAAAAAAAAAATGTGTTTTGGTTCTAAAAAATCTGCGTTTTGATTTTGGATTTAGTTTTGCAAAAACTTAATTTGTTTGGTTTTGTTTTGTTTTTTTTTGGTAAAATGAATGCAAAAATCAAAAATAAGCAGGAAAATATTAAACTACCAGAATTATTCCTTGAAAAAAAAAATGCTTACAATTATTCTAATCATGAAAACAATTTGGAAATTAAGTGTGCTTGAAAAACGGTGCACGCGTTCTTAATAGTACAGAGAGAGGTTAGATTATACTATGGGTATGCCTTCCAATATACCCAACAATGGTGTAATGGCTACTGTACTGTAATTAGCTACTATACGAATGGTTTTAAAACAACTAGAAGATATTGCCTTGTGTACTGGTGGATGCTATAGTACTATCTATATGCCAATGACTGTACTTTAGCCAACGCGGGTGTAATGTAAACGTATTAAACCTGCTGGAAATTACTGGCTAGTATACTAGTAGAAAGTAGATGGTTCTAACTGTATGCCAATTACTTTAATAACACCGGTGTAATGTAACTGTGTTCTATATCTTAATCAGAGTCTGCATTTTTACTATTATTCTGCTGTAATATATGTTTCTTTGCAGTTTTATTTATTTATATTTACTTTATACATAATTAAAAAAAATGAAGGGTCTATGAGGTATGCTCTTACCAAAGAATTCACTTGTTGCACACCACAGGTTAAAACATAACGTTTACTGATTGAAGTTAAAAAAAAATATCACTGTATACAAAAATGAACAATAATAAAAATAGATTAAAAAGGGTATACAGGCAGTCATCGTTTTACAACGCTTTGCTTTACAATGAATGGCAACTCTTTGACAAAGTCCTATTGGTGGACGAAACGCGTCAGAGTTGCCTTGTGGCAGAAGGTATTTGTCATGCACCGAATAAACAGCCTACTCTTCTGATTGTGTTTGGACTGCCTTTATTGTACCCCCACGGTGAGCAGTGAACTGCCGGATATCGATCCTTTTTTACTTACCTGAATACTGGGCTGGAGCACGCTCTTTAGCGCTTTGGATCAGCGTCCTACATCAGACGACATTGGAGGAATTAACTCGTCGTCTCAAGATCGTGAGTACCTGCTTCCTATTTGCTGTTTACAGCTGGGTATGTGACGCCAGGAATAGTGAAGGCAGTGGCGGAGATCAGCTGGTAGTAGCCGCATGTGAGTTCCTGTGCAGGGAGCGCGGCTTTGCTGTTTTGTTTTCTCCTTACCACTTCATGGCCCCATCCTGATGGTTAGTCTCGTATGCCCCGTAGTTTTACTCCATGGCTTTACTATATACTATCAGGATTATGATTTATTAGCACTATTTATTCTTTTGATATTTATATGAACATTGTGGATTTTGTCTACACTATCTGGAGCATCGGTTTTGGAGTGTATTCTCCATATCTCTCTAAAACATAACATTTACTGATTGAAGTTAAAAAAATATATCACTGTATACAAAAATGAACAATAATAAAAATAGATTAAAAAGGGTATACAGGCAGTCATCGTTTTACAATGCTTGTGTCCAACGTTTGGCTTATCCAACGTTGTGTAACGTTGTGTAATGCATACCTATGTTCATTTTTACAACGCCAAAACAGCTTATCAAACGCTCTTACGACGCTTTGCAAAGTTGTTTATGTGTATATAATATATATATTATACAATATATTATATTTTTATATTATATTATGTTATATTATACATATAATACAGTATGTACACTATATAATTTATATGTGTGCTGCATATCTTATTGTCTGCGTAAAATATTTGGTGTATTTTAGCATTAAAAATGCCATCAGGAACGGAACCTTTCGTTTAAACAGTGTTCCCATGGGAAAACGTGTTTCGCTTTACAACGTTTCGCTATCCAACACCATTTTGAGTAATGCATTGTGTCGGATAACCGAGGACTGCCTGTAGTGTAGACTGGTATTGCTATAAAGTAAGCGGAGTGAACAGTCAAGCTATGAATAGTAAGTGGTGGGGGTAGAACTATAGCTTATAGTATTACGGTGGAGTAGTAATCCTCAATGGGTAAATAGCAATACCAAATAGCAGGGCTACTGAGCTGAGAGTATATATAAATATAATTGTAACTAGCTGCGGGCAGTTGAAATAGGGGCAATAATATATTGAATAGATACTCTCCTGAGGTGGAGAGGACAAAAATGCCAGAAGTAACACACTCTATTTATATTATAACAGAGAGTCTCACATCCACTGGTATTAATAGACTCAATTGCTGAGACAGATAAGATAGCACTATTGTCACGCTGCATACAATGTAGCAGCAGTGGAAGCCTCCGTGAAGTCTGTGTAATGAGTGAGACAGCTCAGATGTCTGCATGCAGGCAGAGCCACGAGAAGCCTCTGCAGTGCCAAATAGAGAAGAGCATATGTTCCGGGCGGATTTGGATCTGCAGTGGATTGGCCGGTTCCTTTGGACCGTGGATTTCAGCGGCTCAATCTGAAAAAGGGCGATTCACGTTTTGTGGATTTTTTATTATTACCAATACACTCTGCGGATTCCGCAACCCGTGGACCGATTTGAAGAATCCAATCCGTGGATTCAGCAATACGGTGGCGGAGTTTTCGGAATCCGTCAACGGGTTGCTGAATCCGCGGATTGGATTCTACAAATCCGCCCACGGGTTTTATCCAATGACGGATTTTGATGAATCCGCGCAGATTGAAATCCATTTGCGGAATTTACAACGCAAAACGGATTTTGGGGGTAACATGAGCGAGAGTCCAGGAAACAGATTTGAGCGGATTCACCCATCTCTAGTGCCAGTAAAATGTAACAATCTTAGATTAAAATGGAGGCTTTGCTAGGCGCTTGCTCACTCGGATATCCTACTCACTAGACCCTACAGCTCCATAAAACATCCAAGTGCTCCCGAAAAATGAAGTATACTGTATGTCTCAGTGGGATGCAGACCTAGGGGAAGTACTGGAGTAAGAAGAGTGGGATGAGATTTTTGTTTGGGTAGCCAAAAGCTCAATTTGCACGACGTTAAGGGAGAACGCATATAAGGTAATGATGAGTTGGTATCTCACCCCTCTAAAATTATCAAAATTTGTCGCAGGTTACTCCCCATTGTGTCTAAAACAATGTGGAGAGACGGCAAACATGTTACATATGTGGTGGTACTGCCCTCAGATTGTCCCACTTTGGGAAAAAATTGGCTACAGAGGATCTTGGGCCTTACTATTCCTTTAGACCCCTGGCTGTTTCTATTAAATAGAAAACTACCAGGCATTTCTAGGTCTGAAAGTAAATTAATTGGACATTTTGCAACAGCAACTAGGTGCGAGATCGCAGCATTATTGAAACAGATGGAGATCCCAAACATTCCCAAGATTCGGAACAGAATTTGGTTTTTCTGCCAGATGGAAAAGTTGACGAGTTTGATCAACGACTCTGGCACAAAATTTGTAAATGTGTGGCTGCCGTGGCTAGCCCAAACGGTTATTCCTGGTGTGAGTATTGCTACAATTATGCTTTAATAGGTCAAAATGAATTCTCCCTTGACGGAGATGAATAAGATGTATGATATATGTTATTAAATTACAGTAGCATGAGATGGTGTCGGTCAAGTACGCAGAGGTTAGGGAAGAGCCAACACGGGGAACAAGATCCTGGGCATATCTGAAGAGGATCTAGCTTGTTCTAGAAGATAATATACATGTACCCCTTCCCGTCCCCTCCTCTAGTTTGGTATTTTTGAAGTGAAACTTCTTTAGTGGCACCTCATTCGAACTGGGGCAAAAATGGATTGAGGAGACAGAAATGAAACGGATGTGACGTCAGTGCTGACAGATGATGCCGGGCTGTGTTCTGGCTCAGCCTGACCCCAACACTGACATGATCCACACCGCTCAAAAAATCAGATGCGGCGGCGCATGCGCTGTTGTGATGGCGCCACTGACTCCAATCACCGCGGG